>NC_134689.1:108402115-108492115 GCF_050947455.1 Rhinoderma darwinii
CACAAAAATTGTTAAAAGGGTTCTCACGGGTATGACGGTGCCATATATGTTGAAGGAAACTGCTGTTTGGGCACGCTGTAGGGTTCAGGGCCGAGGGAGCACCATTTGGCTTTTGGAGAGCGGATTTTGCTTGGTACTATATTTGTTTGAGTATTGCTGGTGTTTTATAATGTGGGGGTACATGTAAGCGGGGCGGAGTATATAAGGGGCATAGTCAGGTGGTATAAAAAAATAAAAATAATCCATAGATGTGTGTTACGCTGTGAAGCAATCCTTTCTGCACAGGCCGGTGTCGCACTGATAAATGGTGTCATTTCTTATCCCCCTTTTGGTCCACACTCCGCGCCTTTGTAGTTTGGGGAATTTTGCTGGGAAAGTATTATCCTGGTATAATACGGGCACCGTCGCTTCCATCGGATATGATTGGGCCCTCCCTTCCTGGTTCCCTAATTTTAGGTCCTTGATAAATCGCCTCTTGAAACAGAAGAAATGTTCTCCTCGGGCACAACTGCATATTTTTTTATTTCCTGACTTATTGGAGCCATAACTAATTTTATTTTTCATAGACGTAGCGGTATGAGGGCTGGTTTGTTGCGGGACGAGCTGTAGTTATTATTGGTACCATTTTGGGGTACATGTGACTTTTTGATCACCTTTTATCCTATTTTTTGGGATGCCAGGTAAACCAAAAAACGCAATTCTGGCACAGCTTTTTTTGGTTTTTTTTTATACAGAGTTCACCACGCATTATAAACTACATGTTACCTTTATTCTGCGGGTCAGTACGATTCCGGCGATACCTCATTTATAGAACTTTTTTATGTTTTACAACTTTTTGCACAATAAAATTACTTTTGTAAAAAGAATGTATTTTTTCTGTCGCCAAGTTGTGAGAACCATAACGTTTTAATTTTTTTGTCGACGGAGTTGTATGAGGGCTTGTTTTTTGCGGGACGAGCTATAGTTTTTATAGGTACCATTTTTGGATACGTGCGACTTTTTGATCACTTTTTATTGTAATATTTGTAGGGCAAAGTGACTAAAAAACAGAAACTCTGGTAACGTTTTTTACGGGTTTTTTTTACGCTGTTCACCGCGTGCAATAAATAATATAATATTTTGATACCTCCGGTCGTTACGGTCGTGGCGATACCAAATACATATGGTTTATTATTATTTTTCAATAATAAAGGACTTGATAAGAGTAAAAGGGGGATTGTGTGTTATTTGATTACTTGAAACTTTTATTGTTTTCAAACTTTTATTTTTTGCACTTTTTTTTACACTTTTTTATACTTTTTTTACACTTTTTCTCAAGTCCCACTAGGGGACTTGAAGGTCCAACGGTCAGATTTTTTTTTTTCTAATACATTGCACTACCTATGTAGTGCAATGTATTAGATCTGTCAGTCATTCACTGACAGCAAGCCGTTTAGGCTTCGCCTCCCGGCGGGGCCTAAATCGGCTTCCGTAATGGCAGAGCAGGAGACCATTGTGTCTCCTGTTGCCATAACAGCAGTCGCCAGTCCCGATTGCCTGTCAGGGCTGGCGATCTGCTTGTAACCGCTACGATGCAGCAATCGCTTTCGATTGCTGCATCGAAGGGGTTAATGGCAGGGATCGGAGCTAGCTCCGGTTCCTGCCGTTACAGGTGGATGTCAGCTGTACAGTACAGCTGACTTCCACCGCTGATGACGCCGGATCAGCTCCTGACCCGGCGCCATCTTGCCGGCAGCTACGGAAGCCGATCAGGCTCCGCCGCCGGGCGGATCTTGACCGGCTTCGGTGCTAGGCAGACCGGGAGGCCAGTATTAGGCCTCCGGTTGCCATTGCAGCCACCGGAACCCCGGCAATTTCATTACTGGGGTTCCGATGAGCTGCAAACACCTTAAGTGCAGCGATCGCGTTTGAGCGCTGCACTTAAGGGGTTAATGGCGGGGATCGAAGCTAATTTCGGTCCCCGCCGTTACAGTCGGATGTCAGCTGTAAGATACAGCTGAGATCCGGTGATGATGGGACCGGCTCAGCTTCTGAGCCGGTGCCAAACGTTTGACGTACATGTACGGCAAGATGCGGGAAGTCAGTACTTTCCATGACGTACATGTACGTCAAATGTCGGGAAGGGGTTAAACAGTATTTATATGGTTTTTAGTTACTTGCTAATATTATCAATAGGTCCTTTAACTGGGTGCAAATCCTTTAAATGTGTATATTCAGTTGTTTGGTGCCCAGTCCCTCATGTTTGGTGGTTTCATACCTTAGCCCCTGTTGTCCAGTGGCTCAAATCCCTTGTTTTTAGTAGTTTGATGCACCTGCCCAAAGTCCAGCGACTTTGTGCCTCAACAATATCGGGCAAGTTAGTGTCCAATCCATAGTGTCTAGTCCAGGGGTCTCAAACTCGGTCGGGTAAGTGGGCCGCATATAGAAAAAATTGGAAGTTGACGGCCCGCATTACTTTCAAATTTGATACAATACTAAATTATTGTTAATAAATTACTTATTTGAACTACTATAACACTATATTACTATAATAATAATACTACATTACTATAATAATACCGCTAGGTTTAAAATTTTAGATATTTCTCCACGTGTTTATTTCAACAATCCAGTTTTCCAGTTTAAGTGTCGCTAAATGCAGTCCGGCGGCTCAGTTGGCAGCGTTTGGCAGACACACATGTCAAGATTCGGCAGCCCCTTTTTAGATAGTGCCACAGTGCCCTCTGTGGATGCTGCCGCAGTGCCCTCGGTGGATGCTGCCGCAGTGCCCTCGGTGGATGCTGCCGCAGTGCCCTCTGTAGATGGTGCCACAGTGCCCTCTGTAGATACTGCCACAGTGCCCTCTGTAGATACTGCCACAGTGCCCTCTGTAGATTCTGCCACAGTGCACTCTTTAGATGCTGCCAAAGTGCCCTCTGTAGATACTGCCACAGTGCCCTCTGTAGATACTGCCACAGTGCCCTCTGTAGATGGTGCCACAGTGCCCTCTGTAGATACTGCCACAGTGCCCTCTGTAGATGCTGCCACAGTGCCCTCTGTAGATAATGCAACACACCCCTAGATAATGGCACAGTGCCCTCTGTATATAATGCCACAGTGCCCTTGGTAGATAATGCAACACACCTCTAGATATTGCCACAGTGCCCTCTGTAGATGCTGCCACAGTGCCCACTGTAGATGCTGCCACAGTGCCCTCTGTAGATGCTGCCACAGTGCCCTCTGTAGATGCTACCACAGTGCCCTCCGTATATGCTGCCACAGTGCCCTTCGCAGATGCTACCACAGTGCCCTTCGCAGATGCTGCCACAGCGCCCTCCGCAGATGCTGCCACAGTGATGTCTGGGGCTTGCCCAGAGCTGGAGTCCCGGAGCAGAGCCGCTTCTAGCTTCTGGTACTCTGCCTTGGATTCCAGCTCTGCTCCTGACATCACTGTCCATATATGGACAGAGATGTCAGGGGCAACCCCAGAGCTGGAGTCCCGGGCAGAGCGCTAGTAGGCTCTTCCTGGGACTCTAGCTGTGCTCCTGACATCACTGCTGCTCTGGGGAAGCCCCTGACATCATTGTCGATGTATGGACAGTGATGTCAGGGAATTCCACAGAGTCCCGGAGCAGAGCCTATACTAGCGCTCTGCCCGGGACTCCGCTCTGGGGAAGACCCTGAAACACTGTCCATATATGGACAGCGATGTCAGGGATTTCCACACAGTCCCGGAACTGAGCCTGTACTATAGCTCTGCACTGGACTCCGGCTCTGGGGAAGCCCCAGACATCGCGTGTCCAAACATGGACACCGATGTCAGGGAATTTGACAGAGTCCCGGAGCAGAGCCGATACTAGCGCTCTGCTCGGGATTCCGCTCTGGGGAAGACCCTGACACACTGTCCATATATGGACAGCGATGTCAGGGAATTCCACAGAGTCCCGGAGCAGAGCCTGTACTAGAGCTCTGCTCGGGACTCCGCTCTGGGGAAGACCCTGACACACTGTCCATATATGGACAGCGATGTCAGGGAATTCCACAGAGTCCCGGAGCAGAGCCTGTACTAGCGCTCTGCTCGGGACTCCGCTCTGGGGAAGACCCTGACACACTGTCCATATATGGACAGCGATGTCAGGAAATTCCGCAGAGTCCCGGAGCAGAGCCTGTACTAGAGCTCTGCTCGGGACTCCGCTCTGGGGAAGACCCTGACACACTGTCCATATATGGACAGCGATGTCAGGGAATTCCACAGAGTCCCGGAGCAGAGCCTGTACTAGCGCACTGCTCGGGACCCCGCTCTGGGAAGACCCTGACACACTGTCCATATATGGACAGCGATGTGAGGGAATTCCACAGAGTCCCGGAGCAGAGCCTGTACTAGAGCTCTGCTCGGGACTCCGCTCTGGGGAAGACCCTGACACACTGTCCATATATGGACAGCGATGTGAGGGAATTCCACAGAGTCCCGGAGCAGAGGCTGTACTAGAGCTCTGCTCAGGACTCCGCTCTGGGGAAGACCCTGACACACTGTCCATATATGGACAGAGATGTCAGGGGCAACCCCAGAGCTGGAGTCCCGGGCAGAGCGCTAGTAGGCTCTTCCTGGGACTCCAGCTGTGCTCCTGACATCACTCCTGCTCTGGGGAAGCCCCTGACATCATTGTCGATGTATGGACAGTGATGTCAGGGAATTCCACAGAGTCCCGGAGCAGAGCCTGTACTAGCGCTCTGCTCGGGACTCCGCTCTGGGGAAGACCCTGACAAACTGTCCATATATGGACAGCGATGTCAGGGAATTCCACAGAGTCCTGGAGCAGAGCCTGTACTAGCGCTCTGCTCGAAACTCCGCTCTGGGAAGACCCTGACACACTGTCCATATATGGACAGCGATGTCAGGGAATTCCACAGAGTCCCGGAGCAGAGCCGATACTAAAGCTCTGCTCGGGACTCCGCTCTGGGGAAGACCCTGACACACTGTCCATATATGGACAGCGATGTCAGGGAATTCCACAGAGTCCCGAAGCAGAGCCTGTACTAGATTAAACTGTCATTTAAAACGAGATTACGCTTGCTGTGCTGTAGTGTCGGGATTGTGTTAGCGAAGTGTCAGGATTCTGAATAGACATCATGTCCTGGCTGGAGGTAATGTATATTCATTGTCAGGACACTGCAGTAATGTTAGTATTTGTGTATGTGGCTGCACATAGCGATATAGCTATATCGCTATGTGCTGTGTAAATGAATGGAGAGAAGTGTATGACACTGATTGGTCACTGATTGGTCAGCGTCATACACTCCTCTGTACAATGCCAACTTGGCCAAAAAGTAAAACACGCCCAGTTGTCCATTAAGACACTCATTAGCATAAAGCTAACATAGGTCATAACTCCGTCAAAAATGATAGTTTTTCTAAATAAAAAATACTGCTGTAATCTACATTGCAGCTCCGATCATATCATGTACAAGATAGGGCACTTATAATGTGGTGACAGAGCCTCTTTAACACGGGAAGCAAGGCAGTGTTAAAATTATGATTTCTTTAAAACACTGCAACGCTTTAGATAAAAACATAGTTTAGTGTTATAAGGGCCACTTTTCGGGCAACAATAATGTGCTGACAGATTCCCTTTAAAGGAAAGGTGTCATGATTTTTTATTTTTTTTATCATATTGCTTTTAGTATGATATGAACATACATTTTATTTATTTGTATTCTTGTGTTCTACTTTTAACTTTTTTCTTACTTTTACATCTCCATGGTGGCTGCCATTTTTTTTTCATCTCTGTATTTGTCGATTAACGACACATACAGAGATGGAATATGGCACATACATCCCCATAGAGAATGCGAACGGGAGCCGTTCCATTCTCTGCAGCGTACGCCGTCTGTGTGAGAACGGCACATGCGCCGCTCCCACACAGACCAAAACGAAGCTCGTTAACAGAGCAAAATCCGGCGCCATTTTCATGTGGACCAGAAGCCGCTGCCGGACAGTAAGATGACGACTTCCGGCCACGGCTTCCGGCCAGAAGCGAGGACGCAATGAATAGGAGCGGAGGCGGCAGCGGCGGCAGGAGCAGGTAATTTATGTTTCTGTATGGGATGTGTGTATTATGTTCGTGTTATACTGTCTGTTTAGCACTGTATCTAATCCACTGTACAGTCGCTCACAATGTGTAGGAGGTTTGAAGATTCAAACACCTCCTTCTCCTGGCACTAGCCAGAATAAGGGAGGGGGGATTGCGTGAGTACACTAGAGAGGGTGTGTCTATCCCAAATTTGCAGCATAAAGCAATGAGGTTGCTTTACCACATTGACCATGCTGCAATTTCGGGAACTGCTCCCTCTAGTGACCAGCACATGGAAATGTTATAAATTAGAATGTGAAAAAAATTAAAAAAATTAAAACAATGTGTAATCACTTAAATAATAATTGTTTAACTAAAAAAAAAAAATAATTCTAGCGAAACACATTCCCTTTAAGGGAACTGCGATCGTGATCTATTGCCCCAAGGTCACACAAACTCTGGGCTATGAGACACACTTAGTAGTTTTTCTTTCTAAAAAGTGCATATATGTAATGTAAGTTGGGAAAAGAAAACCACTGGTTACCAAGATTCAATATTACATATTGGCAGCAGCACAGCTAAAGCAGCTTTACAGTGTAAGGGTATACCATCCAGCTCCTCATATCTCAACTCACTATCAGTTAGATGACATCGGGAAAAGTAATATTGGCGTCAACTGCAGCTACACCTAAATTATTCAATCGAAAATCCAATGAACTGAATTTCTGATATGTCATAGGTACATGTAAGAACATATCATTGATAAAGCCTTTGATTTTGGACCACCACTGATTTCCATAATGCAACGACTCAGATATTTATCTCACTGGAAATATGACAACATTCTAAGCCCTATTTGAATGGCAGTTTTCTCTGGAAATGGTAGCAAGCTGCTCAGACAGAAAAACATATTTAATGCTCCTCATTTTTGCTGTTTGATTCAACAGGAAATTACATATTAAATAATGTATTAAATATGACTGCCGGCACATCCTACTAACGGATAGCCGCGACGACAGGACTATCTCTTCATGCTGGCGTCTCCCTCCCCAGAGACGCCAGCTCCCTCAATGAATCTTGTAGGGTGTACGCGCGCTCGTTCCTGGCCTTAAAAAGTTCCCTTGCCAATCCCTATGTATCCTGGACCTTAAAAGGGCTCTGCCCTTCCTCTCCTTGCCTGAGCGTTGTTGTGTCTGCCCATGTTAGTCTTTGGAAATGGTCCATTAGTTGTATCCTGTATCCAGTGTTCCTGTTTCCTCTATCCCGTATCCCAATAATTGTGTTTGTTCCAGTGCGTAATCTAGTGTCAGAGTCGAGAGTGTCATCTGTGCCAAGTGTCATCTGTGCCAAGTATCTGCTACGTCATGTGTTGCTACCCCACGTATCTGCTACGCCTAGAGTCTGCCACGCCAAGTGTTTGCCAAATCATCTATCCAGGTACTCTTGTTTCAGAGTTATTGACTATTGTTTGGCCAGCTGCTACTCCGCTACGGCGGAGCAGGCTAGTGGATCCACGTACCCCATAGCCGTGACTCCTCCACATTACTGAGCAACTAAAAAACCTAAAAAAAGTTGCAAAAAAATATTGAGTGTACAGTAGCTACTTAACACAGCGGAGACACATTTCCATTTTAAACGGCAGCAAACAGTTCTTCAACATTTTAATGTTTTGGAAATGTATGAAATCACAGTTGTTATGTAAACATACTGTACATAGTGAACCCCCATAGTGTGTGCAGTATTAGTAAGGCCAGATTAGATGTAATTCATGCTATAATACTGCAGGATATAATAGGTAGATGGTAAGAGTATTTTACAAATAAGGGCCAACCACAGAAAGGGCCATCTACAATATAACCATTCAGGAAGGTTCAGGTCTATGTCCTCTACTCCCTCATTCTTATAATAACCGTATATTATTAAAAATAAGCAGTTCCTACTATATTAAAGGTCACCTCTATCTGCTTGCCCTTGGGAAAAGCATCGGTCAGGCCACCAGTACAACACTTAGGGCATGTTCACACGCTTAGCAAAATACGTCTGTAAATTATGGAGCGGTTTTGAGAAAATCAGCCTCTGAATTTGAGGCGTTTTGGAAGCGTATTTGCGAGCGCTTTTCATGTCGAGGCATATTTTGGGGCGTTATTGCACGCGTAAATGAGAAGTTTTTGGGAGGCGTTTTGGAGACGTCTTTTGAGGCGTATTCCAGGCATTTCAAAAACCAGCCCACTAGGGGCTGTACTTCTATTCCAGGCCTATAAAAACTCATTCCAAAAACAGCAACTTCCCTTTTTTGGCTAAGCAGTGGTTGGTGAGTGTTTTTGTAGAGAAAAATTAGTTCACCGAACTTAGCAGGGCCATCCCAGCAGGAGCAGCAGGGACAACATGTTGCACAAAGTCGCATGAAAGTTCGCCGCCGCCATATGGCGGCATTGATGCAAATTGTCCTCAATGTGATTAGATGGAGAAGAATTTGTGAGGTATGTTTTGAAATGAATGGATTATGTTGTGAATGTTTTTAGAATGTATATTATTGCACATTATAATGGACATTTGGTCACACTTGATCTTTCATAGCAGCATGAAAGGCACCGGAGGTATTGGGTGCACCCCATTAATCTGCTCAGGAATGAAAGGGGACAGATTGGGCACCTTTACTAAGAATTAAGACGGTGAGTTTTGTTTTGGTTGTTTGAAGCAAAAGTACATTGATGATATGTCTTTTCAAATTAATCTTTGCTAATGCACATATTGGGTTATTTTTTTCAGGTAAGGTGTGTTGCATCAGCCTACAATTGTTGCATCAGACAGTGTTTTTGAATATAAAGACAAATGTGTAAGAAATGAAACTTAATTTGTTGGCTTACAACAGTGGTTATTCTCAACTACCTTATTTTTTGGTTAACCTATATTTTAGAAATGTCACGTGCTTTTAACAAAATATATTCTCTTTTCAAAATGTGCGTATATATGGTTCATTTTGTAAGCATTCATGTATGTATGTTGCACATGCTATGTTATTAAATTTGGATTTTAATGTCCCTTTTTTAGACAAGCTTAGTTCTGTATCTTGTTACCTTTTGTGTCTCTGTATGTGTTATAATGTGTATGTATCTACATGTACCCAGAGAAATTCTACAATTTCTGTCGCATGTCAATCCCAGCATTTGACAGTCTGGAGGTGATGCCCGCCGTTCACCTTAGGAGGCATGATTCCTCCTGTGGAGAGGCTGCTGATCACGTTGCGGTGTGTTTGTATTTATTTAAAGGCTTGGTTTCAACATTGGCCAGTATGGAGGATGTGATTCTAATTAAAAGTCATGTATGTTTTTCTAATATAATTGTGAAAGTTATGCTGTTGTTCCTTGTAATTAGTTTATACTAATTTTAGTTTTCTTTTCTTTACAGATTTTTTGCAACAGGGGAGAGTTATTCATCCCTGCACCTACAATTCCGGGTTGTGAAATTAACCATCTGCGGAATAGTAAGGAGCACATGCCAGGTGATCTGGCAATATTTGCAGCCCATTGTGATGCCCAGTCCGACTCAGGAGATTTGGTTGTAGGTGGCAGCAGGCTTTCAATCTGTGGCCAATTTCCAAAATTGCATAGGCGCCGTCGACGGTAAGCACGTACGTGTGCAGCAGCCACCACGGTCAGGATCACATTAGTTAAACTACAAGAAGTATTTTTCTGTGGTCCTGATGGTGGTGGCTGATGCCTCGTACAAGTTTGTGGTTATTGACGTCGGCACATATGGAAGCACTGGTGACTCCCGGGCGCTACTGACATCGAATTTAGGGAAGCAAATCCTGCTAGATCAGGTAACTCCTCCCCAACCTCTTCCGGGTACCATACATCCAATCCCCTTCGCGATGGTATCGGATGAGGCTTTTCCCCTGATGCCCATACCCACGGAGGAGACTAGATGCCCGGAGGAGAGTCTTCCATGAGAGGCTGAGCCGGGCACGACGCTTCGTGGAGTGCACCTTTGGGATCATGGTGAGTAAATGGAGGGTCTTCACCTGTGCACTTCAGTTGGATGCGTCCACAGTTGATGGGGTCATTAAAGCTGTCTTTGTTCTTCACAAATATGTTCGTGATCATGAGCGAGCTGACACGGAGGTGGAGACACAGACAGCTTTCCATGACCCCCACATCAACTGGCGGTTAGGAAGACCATCCAACCGTGGAGTACAGGTGAGAGATGCCTTCACGGACTACTTCATGAGTCCCAAAGGTGCAGTGCCCCGGCAGGATTCCAGCCACAGTGATCAGCCGCTGGTCCAGGAGTAGCCCAAAAACTTTCAGGTTTTATTTTGGAGAACATTTTGGCCACAATGAAAACTGTTTTTCATTCCCCCCCCCCCCCTTTGTATACACTGTGCTGTAGATATTTTGCATGTCTTATGTTACTTAGAAAGTGAATACATTTTGGAAGTGTTCTTTTAAAAAATGACAACATATGCAGTAAATATGTTCAGACATCCAAATATATGTGTTGTGTCCATTGATCCTTGGACGTTACTTTGTTAGGTTTCTTGTGTCCCTTGTTGTTCTTAAATTAAAAAACATCTCACATGTTTTGGAACTTGCAATAATTTTACTGCGTACAGCATAAAATAATTTCAAGATTCATATTTAAACAATTTCCCCCCACTCCCCTCACAATCACAATGTAAACAAACAAAGGCATTTCTTTTTAGGAAGAAATTAAATTTCTATGTGCCATATCGACACAAACTCCACATATACAACTTGCCTATTACATTTGGGTAAAACGGGGAGGAGAGTCATAATTTGAGGGTGAGGGATAAGTTTGTTGAAAACTTGGAGGATAAGTTTGCCTAAAACCAGTGGTCGTGCATTGGGAGGGTGGGTAAAGGTACTTTGTTTCCAGAAACTGGGATCCAGCAGAGGGAATGGAATGGGAGGGCAGGGGGTTGCGTGTCTCGGTCTGGGTGGAGGAGCTTAGACATCTTGGGCTATGGGGCATTCGCGAAGTTGGCTCCCTAAGGCCAGTGGCCGTATGGAGCTTTGTAACTAGTTCTTCGAGGGGGGGCAGGGGGACAGCGATCTCGAAGGCTGCCACCACGGCGTGAACATAACTTATTAACGTCTCCCAAACATGGGGTTGCATCCGGCGGCAGCGAGATGCAATGGCATACCCAAAATAATCAAATTCATCATCGCCGTGAACCCTCCGGATAAAGGATATGGCATCTGTCTCCACCTCGAGTTGCCTGTCCATTGTCCGGAGGGTTCTCTGAGATCGCTGTCAGGTGTCCGGGTGGGGGGTGGCGGGCATGTTGGTGTGGCCACTGGCAAAGGGGCGGCAGCAGGTGCTTCTGAGGTTTCTTCTGCCCCCTCTGCTGCTGTGGACACCCATGAAGGTCCAGCATGATCAGGTGAGTGGCCCTCCGCTTCCAGAGGTTCTTGCTGAGAGGTCGATGGAGTGGGTTCCCTTTCCCTCTGCTGCTGTTACTCTTGTTCAGCAGGACACTCTTCCACACTTCCTCCAGACAATATGATGGTCGTTGTGAGCTTATATCAATTTCATCCTTTACCGCAACTGACATGTTTATTTGAGCAATTAAATTTTGGCCCACCCACCATAACACAAAATCAAACATAACATATGGAACTTAATCACTAATGAAACACTATCCTAAAACAAATACCTAGGGGAGAAGGACCAGCAAATTCGTTTGCTAGCATTACTACTTGCATGACGAATGTATTGCCCAAATTACTATTTGTTTGAATGCTTCCAAAAAGGAAATCCTCTTCCCCTTCATGAGCCTGCTAGGGTTGTAGTACAATGTAAACAGGGGGAACACCTGGTTCGAGTGAGCATGCCATTTAGGGGGTGACATGAGTATGTTTGCTATCTCAAGTATCTTATTATTACACACACACACACACACACACACACACACACACACACACACACACACATTGCATATTGGGTAGACACAGTTCCAAGGTCACGATCAGAAAGAAAACAGAAAAGGGCAAACAACAGTTGTGTTAAGGTTGTAAAAGTTGACATTCATAAATGGTTTGTGTTTCATAAACCTGACATATATGAGAACAATACATATTCTTGTAAAGGTATGACTACAAATGAGCTGCACGTCAGCATAACAAAATTTTTTGCTTTACAAAGAATGCACAAAAACTTTCTGGCTGTGTGCCCTGTTGGGCAGGAGGAACAGCAGCTGCTGATGGTAGGGACACTGTGGCCCTTGTGAGGGAGAGGACCCATTATAATAACCTATGTGTACATATTAGGAACTCTCACCAATTTCCCCCTCCTTTCCTCACCCAGTCCGGGTACAGCGCCACACAAAGCCTCTGCAATTGTGAACCAATACTTTGTAAATCGCCAAATTAGGCCTCAATTTCGCATGGTACTCTTTCACTCCTGAGCCTGGTCGAATGTCGAGGCAAAAGATTAGGGTCACATGTAGGGTGTTTCTAAAACCAGGAAACACTGCATAATATGTAGAGGGCTGTCTTGTTATGGTGACACAAGCTGGGCACCACATATTGGCATATCTATGGAAAAAATCCCAATTTCACTCTGCAACACTAATTTCTACAAAACACCTGCGGGGTTAACATGCTCACTACACCACTAGGTCAATGCATTGAGGGGTATAATTTCCAAAATGGGGTCACTTCTGGGGGGTTTCCACTGTTTTGGTCCCACAGGCGCCCAGAAACCAATCCAGCAAAATCTGCACTCCAAATGGCGCTCCTTCCCTTCTGAGCCCTGCCGTGTGCCCAAACAGCAGTTTATCACCACATATGGGGTATTCCCGTACTCGGGAGAAATTGCTTTACAAATGTTGGGTCCTTTTTTTCCTTTATTTGTTGAGAAAATGAAAAAATTTTGCGCTAAATCTACGTCTTATTGAAGAAAAAGGATTGTTTTTATTTTCACTGCCCAATTCTAATAAATTCTATGAAACATCTATGGTGTCTAAATGCTTACTATACCCCTAGATGAATTCCTCAAGGGGTGTAGTTTCCAAAATGGGGTCACTTGTGGGGGTTTACACTGTTTTGTCCCCTCAGGGGCTTTGTAAATGTGACATGGCCTTCGCAAACCATTCCTGCTAAATGTGAACTCCAAAAGCCAAATGGCGCTCCATCCCTTCTAAGCCCTGCCGTGTGTCCAAACAGCTGTCTATGACCACATGTGGGGTATTGTTTTACTCGGGAGAAATTGCTTTACAAATTTGGTGGTGTTTTTCTCCTTTAGTCCTTGTGGAAATGAGAAAAAATGTAGATATTAATTTTCACGGCCTAATTCCAATAATTTCTGTATAAAACCTGTGCGGTCAAAATGCTCAATACACCTCTAGATAATTTCCTTGAGGTGTGTAGTTTCCCAAATGGGGTCACTTTTGGGGGATTTCCACTGTTTTGGAACCGCAAGAGCCCTGCAAACCTGACATGGTGCTTAAAATATATTGTAATAAAAATAAGGCTCCAAAATCCACTAGGTGCTCCTTTGCTTCTGAGGCCGGTGCTTCAGTCCAGTAGCACGCTACGGCCACATGTGGGATATTTCCTAAAACTGCAGAACCTGGGAAATAAATATTGAGTTGCATTTCTCTGGTAAAACTTTCTGTGTTATAAAGAAAATTGGATTAAAAATTAATTTCTGCAAAAAAATATGAAATTTGTGAATTTCACCTCTACTTTGCTTTAATTCCTGTGAAAAGTCTAAAGGGTTAAGAAATTTTCTAAATGCTGTTTTGAATAAATTGAGGGGTGAAGTTTTTAAAATGGGGTGACTTTTTGGGGCTTTCTAATATATAAGGCCCTCAAAGCCACTTCACAGCTGAACTGACCCCTGTAAAAATAGCCTTTTGAAATGTTCTTGAAAATGTGAGAAATTGCTGCTAAAGTTCTAAGCCTTGTAACGTCCTAGTAAAATAAACGGATGTTCAAAAAACGATGCAAATCTAATGTAGACATATGGGGGATGTTAATTAGCAACAATTTTGTGTGTTATATCTGCCTGTCTTACAAGCAGATACGTTTTTCACAATTAAATACTGAACATATCGAGCAAATTTTGCCAGTAACATAAAGTCCAATGTGTCACGAGAAAACAGTCTCAGAATCGCTTGGATAGGTAAAAGCAATCTGACGTTATTACCACATAAAGTGACACATGTCAGATTTGAAAAATGAGGCTCTGTCAGGAAGGTCAAAAGTGGCTAAAGAGGGAAGGGGTTAAACCTACTAAAATTAGTTAATGTTGTAAAGTGCATAATGTGGCTTGCTGGGGTTGTACGTGCAAGGAAATGCAATGAAGGATGGATTGTGACGTGTTTGGGCATAGCTCTGCTCAAAACACACAGGAAACGAACGCAATTAACCCCTTACCGCACCAGGACGCACCGGTACGTCCTGCATTGAAGTGCTTTAAGGCACCAGGGCGTACCGGTGCGTCCTGGCTAAAAACTGTCACCCTGTCAAAGGACAAGGTGACAGAACTGTGCCGTCAACTGTTTATGACAGTTGATAGGCACAGTAAGACGGCAGGGGACCATTCACAGCGGTCTCCTCCCGGTGATCACTGTGATTGGTCAGTCAAAGCAGACTGACCAATCACAGCTCCATGACGTGTGTATGTGATGGCGCTGGCTCAGAAGCTGAGCCAGCGCTATCACCGCCGGGTATCGGCTGTGCAACACCCCGCTTTAACGGCCAAGACTGGAGCTAGGCTCCAATCCGGCCGATTAACCCCTTCGATGCATCGATCAACGCGATCGATGCATCGAAGTGTCTTGTAGACTGTCGGCAACCACGATGGTTACCACGGGCGCGGGTGTCAGCTGTTTGTCACAGCTGACATCGTGCCCTAACGGCCTGGACCGGAGCTAGGCTCCGATCCGGCCAATTAACCCCTTAGACCTTGTAGTACTACAAGGCCCAACATTCCCTGAGTGCACCGCGGCGTGGCTGATAGAAATTCTCATTCATTGCCATTTGCCAAGCCAGTGTCAGTGTGAATACGCTTTTTGAAGGGGCTCATCCCCGGCCTTCAACATAACAAATAACCATCCAACTTGCAATACAGGCATCCTTTGTAGTAGTACTACAAGGCCCAGCATTCCCTGAGTGCACCGCCGCGTGGCTGATAGAAATTCTCATTCATTGCCATTTGCCAAGCCAGTGTCAGTCTGAATACACTTTTAGAAGGGGCTCATCCCCGGCCGTTAACATAACAAATAACAATCCAACTTGCAATACAGGCAGCCTTTGTAGTAGTACTACAAGGCCCAGCATTCCCTGAGTGCACCGCGGCGTGGCTGATAGAAATTCTCATTCATTGACATTTGCCAAGCCAGTGTGTGAATACGCTTTTAGAAGGGGCTCATCCCCCGTGTTTTGATTCAACTTGCTGCACTCCAGCAGTGAAATGTCTGGTAAAAAAAAAGGTTGTGAAAGGACGGGGTATAAAAACACCCATGCCGTGTCCTCTTCCAGTCCAAATGTTGGATCTGTTGGTGCCAGACCCAGTACCAGCATTTGTGGCACAAGACATGTGCCCGGTTCCACTAGTAGCAGCAGCCATGTGCCTGCTGGTAGTAGTAGCAGTATCAGCAAGCTAGACTAGTCCATCTCCTCCGGTGGGCGGGTTACTTTAGACAATACGGCCATTGTGGACTGGTTGGCTGGCTCGCGGTCATCTCAGCAGGAAGACTGATGATCTGGCTTCAAGCCAGGTTTCGTTGGATTCCAGATCCTCTACAGTTCCTTGGCACAGTGACAGTAGCAATATGGGTATTTCTAGCGTTTCCATTGCATCATCTATGTCTTCACTCCCCCTTCCTAGCGGGAAGCCATCTTTCCTGAGAGTCCTAAGAGACATCTCCTCGGGTGCGAAGGAAGATACTGAACAACATAGTGAAGATGATTTGTTTTCCGCGAGTCAGCCAACAGAGTGTGTTGCGGCGGCGGTGGAGGTGGAAGCGGTGTCCGAGACGCATAGCTGTGGTAGTGGGGGTGTTGGTGGTGGTAGCCGTGGTGGCAGACGCAGTAATGAGGGGGGGCATGGAGCCCGCCATGATGTCACATCACATTCACAACACAGTGACAGAAGTGGCGGGGATGATGAGGAGGGCTATGATGATGATGTTGTTTTAGACAGGACGTGGGAACCAGGTGACGAGGTGATGACGGCGTCAGAGGAGGAGGGTAGTAGTGGCGGCACTGGCAGTGATAAACAGCCAAGCCGAGGTAGGGGCAGAAGTCAATCTACAAAACGTTGCAGCGGTAGCGTCAGCTCAGGAGCCGGTGACGGCGACACTGATGCTGGTGTAGGCTCCCGAAAAAAGCCTGCCAGACAAGGGGCAAGCTCGGGTGGTGGTGGTGGTGGTGGAAGTGGTTCTAACTCTTTACGGTACTCTGCCGTGTGGCAATTTTTCTGTACCTTCCCGGAGGACGAAAACATAGCACAGTGCCGTATCTGCAAGCAGAAAGTAAGGCGTGGGCAGGGCAGCAATGTAGGAACTACCGCTCTGCGTAAACACATGGAGCGGCATCACAAGGCCATGTGGGACAATCGACATGCCCCACCATCATGTACATCTAATGAAGACCCCTCTGCCGCTGCTGCTGATGCTGCTCTGAGTCCCTGTCATCTAAGTAGTAGCCAGGCCTTATCCACCATGTTGTTGTCATCATCATCATCATCACTGTCATCTAGTGCTCCTCCTACGTCCCGTCAGTTATCCATTACGGAATCGTTGTCCAATAAGCAACAATATATACCCAGTCATCCACTTGTCGTGCGGCTTAATTCACACCTGGCTAAGTTGTTGGTGGTGCAGTCGCTGCCGTACCACCTGGTCGACTCCGCCGGCTTCAAGCAAATGATGGCGTGCGCTCAGCCTAGGTGGCGAATACCTAGCTGACATTACTTATCCAAAACAGCTGTCCCTGCCTTGCACAAGCACGTGGAGGAAAAGGTGTGCCAGTCCTTGCAATTATCCGTGTGCAGCAGGGTACATGCCACTGTCGACACGTGGAGCAGCAACTATGGGCAGGGACAGTACATGTCTTTCACGGCCCACTGGGTAAATATTTTGCAGTCCGATGCACCACCGCAGCAATGCCAGGCATTACCACCTCCACGCTTGTATCTTTCTGGTTCAACTCCGGACACCAGGCGCCTACCATCCTCCTCCTCCTACTCCTCCTACTCCTCATTGCCCTCCTCAATGGAGGTCTTCCCGTCCCCGACAGGACACAGCGTATCTTCCACTCCTCCTCCCTCCTCTTTTCATAGGTGCAAGGTGAAGCGCCACAACGCTGTCTTACACCTGCTGAGCCTGGGCGAGAAAAGCCACACAGGGCAGGAGCTGCTGCTGTGCATCAAGGAGGAAATCGCACGCTGGCTGTCTCCTCTGAAACTCACACTGGGCAATGTTGTCTCTGATAACGGGAAGAACGTTGTGGCTGCACTGCGTCTAGGTCACCTGACACACGCTCCTTGCATGGCACATGTGATCAATCTGGTCATAACACGCTTCTTAAAGTCATATGTTGGTTTGAAGGGTGTGCTGGCCATGTCCAGGAGGGTTTGCGTTAGCTTTAGACGTTCGTATGCATTTAAGCACACCCTCCTGGACTTGCAGCGTCAAAACAATCTCCCAGAACACAGCCTGATTTGCGACGTTCCAACACGCTGGAATTCCACCCTGCACATGTTGGACTGTCTGTACGAACAGCGGAAAGCCGTGAATGATTTCCTGATGCAGCAGACGGGCAGCGTTTGGAGCCAGTGTAATTTCGAGCTCAGGCACTGGCAGCTGGTTAGAGACGCATGTCACGTTATGGGGCCCTTTGAAGAGGCCACACGATTTGTGAGCCATGACGCTAGCGGAATGAACGATGTTATGCCGCTGATATTCATTATGGAGCAAACGCTCACAGCGATGATTCAGCAAAGGATGGAGGAAGGATCACATCTGGCAATGGATGTTGAGGAGGAGGAGGAGGAGGAGGATGAGGAAAGAGGAGCTGGATTTGGAGATGGAATCACAGGAAGGGATAGGGGACGAGGCAGTCGCACAACATGACAGTGATGGTGATGACGAGTCTGACGACGACCTTGATGATGGACAACCATGGCAGTATGGGGCGGAGATGGAACCAACCGGGCCCTATTAAACGCTGGCCAGGATGGCGAGCTGTATGCTTCGTTACTTGCGCGCTGACTGTCGTATTGTTAGCATGAAGCAAAGAGATGAGTACTGGATAGCCACACTTTTAGACCCTCGGTATAAAGCCAGAATGAGGGAGTTTTTTTGCGCCTTCCGAGAGGGAGGCAAAATTGGCTTATTATCGAGAGAAGCTATGCAGCCAGCTTGTCACGGCTTTCAAACGGCAAACACCTACTGCAAGCATGTCTGACCGGGGGGCCACTCTCCGCTCCCCACTGTCTCATCGTTCCACCGCCTCTGGCAGAGCTACCTCTGCAATAGGCGGCAGCAGCGGCAGCAGCAGCCAATTCAGTTTGGAAAATATGATGACAACATTTTTACATCCAATACCCCGACCTGACACACATCGTAGTCACCAAAGGGATGTTCACCATCACCAGGTGCAGCACCTAAACAACCAGGTTCACTCGTACCTGGACTGTGCCCTTTCTCCGTCAGAATTGCTGGACTTCTGGGTCAGCAGATTGGATCATTGGCAAGAACTGGCCCAGTTTGCCATAGGTGTATTGTCTTGTCCACCCTCCAGTGTAGCGTCAGAGAGGGTATTCAGCGCGGCAGGGGGCTTCGTCACCCCTAAGCGAACAAGATTGTCCGCCAACAGCTTGGAAAATCTCACGTTTCTGAAAATGAATCACGCGTGGATCGGTGAGGATTTTAAAACCCCTGTGCCTGATGCCACTGATTAGATATGACATTGCTGCTGCTGCCGCTGCCGCCTGCTACTGCCGCCTGCTACTACGGGATTCTGTCCTGTCCACTCTTTTATTAATGTGCTGCTGTTGGTGCTGCTACTACTTCTACCACCAATCCACCCCCAGTGCCGTCTCCTACAAGCAGGCATGCCGCACCACAGGGCTTTGTCCTGTGACTATCCAGTGTCTTTTAATGTGCTGCTACTACTAATACCACCCTTGCTGTCTGTTGGCTACCTCTACTACCACTAATAAACCTCCACTGCCGTCTGCTACAAGCAGGCCTGAGGCCTGCCCCACCACAGGGCTTTGTCCTGTGACTGTCCAGTCTCTTTTAATGTGCTGCTACTACTACCACCCTTGCTGTCTGTTGGCTACCTCTACTACCATCAATACACCTCCACTGCCGTCTGCTACAAGCAGGCCTGAGGCTTGCCCCACCACAGGGCTTTGTCCTGCTGTGACTGTCCAGTCTCTATTAATGTACTGCTACTACTACTACTACCACCACCCTTGCTGTCCGTTGGCTACCTCTACTGCCACCAATACACCTCCACTGCCGTCTGCTACAAGCAGGCCTGAGGCCTGCCCCACCACAGGGCTTTGTCCTGTGACTGTCCAGTCTCTTTTAATGTGCTGCTACTACTACTACTACCACCCTTGCTGTCCGTTGGCTACCTCTACTACCACCAATCCACCCCCAGTGCCGTCTGCTACAAGCAGGCCTGCCCCACCACAGGGCTTTGTTCTGTGACTATCCAGTGTCTTTTAATGTGCTGCTGCTACTACTACTACCACCCTTGCTGTCCGTTGGCTACCTCTACTACCACCAATACACCTCCACTGCCGTCTGCTACAAACAGGCCTGAGGCCTGCCCTACCACAGGGCTTTGTCCTGTGACTGTCCAGTCTCTTTTAATGTGCTGCTACTACTACTACCACCCTTGCTGTCTGTTGGCTACCTCTACTACCACCAATACACCTCCACTGCCGTCTGCTACAAGCAGGCCTGAAGCTTTCCCCACCACAGGGCTTTGTCCTGCTGTGACTGTCCAGTCTCTTTTAATGTGCTGCTACTACTACTACCACCCTTGCTGTCCGTTGGCTACCTCTACTACCACCAATACACCTCCACTGCCGTCTGCTACAAGCAGGCCTGAGGCTTGCCCCACCACAGGGCTTTGTCCTGCTGTGACTGTCCAGTTTATTTTAATGTGCTGCTGCTACTACTACTACTACCACCCTTGCTGTCCGTTGGCTACCTCTACTACCACCAATACACCTCCACTGCCGTCTGCTACAAGCAGGCCTGAGGCCTGCCCCACCACAGGGCTTTGTCCTGTGACTGTCCAGTCTCTTTTAATGTGCTGCTACTACTACTACCACTCTTGCTGTCCGTTGGCTACCTCTACTACCACCAATCCACCCCCAGTGCCGTCTTCTACAAGCAGGCCTGCCCCCCCACAGGGCTTTGTCCTGTGACAATCCAGTGTCTTTTAATGTGCTGCTACTACTACTACCACCCTTGCTGTCCGTTGGCTACCTCTACTACCACCAATACACCTCCACTGCCGTCTGCTACAAGCAGGCCTGAGGCCTGCCCCACCACAGGGCTTTGTCCTGTGACTGTCCAGTCTCTTTTAATGTACTGCTACTACTACTACTACTACCACCACCCTTGCTGTCCGTTGGCTACCTCTACTACCACCAATATACCTCCACTGCCGTCTGCTACAAGCAGGCCTGAGGCCTGCCCTACCACAGGGCTTTGTCCTGTGACTGTCCAGTCTCTTTTAATGTGCTGCTACTACTACTACCACCCTTGCTGTCCGTTGGCTACCTCTACTACCACCAATACACCTCCACTGCCGTCTGCTACAAGCAGGCCTGAAGCTTTCCCCACCACAGGGCTTTGTCCTGTGACTGTCCAGTCTCTTTTAATGTGCTGCTACTACTACTACCACCCTTGCTGTCCGTTGGCTACCTCTACTACCACCAACACGCCTCCACTGCCGTCTGCTACAAGCAGGCCTGAGGCCTGCCCCACCACAGGGCTTTGTCCTGTGACTGTCCAGTCTCTTTTAATGTGCTGCTACTACTACTACCACCACCCTTGCTGTCCGTTGGCTACCTCTACTACCACCAACACGCCTCCACTGCCGTCTGCTACAAGCAGGCCTGAGGCCTGCCCCACCACAGGGCTTTGTCCTGTGACTGTCCAGTCTCTTTTAATGTGCTGCTACTACTACTACCACCCTTGCTGTCCGTTGGCTACCTCTACTACCACCAATACACCTCCACTGCCGTCTGCTACAAGCAGGCCTGAGGCCTGCCCCACCACAGGGCTTTGTCCTGTGACTGTCCAGTCTCTTTTAATGTGCTGCTACTACTACTGCTACCACCACCCTTGCTGTCCGTTGGCTACCTCTACTACCACCAATACACCT
This sequence comes from Rhinoderma darwinii, assembly GCF_050947455.1. Taxonomy (NCBI): domain Eukaryota; kingdom Metazoa; phylum Chordata; class Amphibia; order Anura; family Rhinodermatidae; genus Rhinoderma; species Rhinoderma darwinii. The sequence goes on from NC_134689.1 coordinate 108,423,558, forward strand.
CCACTGCCGTCTGCTACAAGGAGGCCTGAGGCCTGCCCCACCACAGGGCTTTGTCCTGTGACTGTCCAGTCTCTTTTAATGTGCTGCTACTCCTACTACCACCCTTGCTGTCCGTTGGCTACCTCTACTACCACCAATACACCTCCACTGCCGTCTGCTACAAGCAGGCCTGCCCCACCACAGGGCTTTGTCCTGTGACTGTCCAGTCTCTTTTAATGTGCTGCTGCTACTACTACTACCACCACCCTTGCTGTCCGTTGGCTACCTCTACTACCACCAATACACCTCCACTGCCGTCTGCTACAAGCAGGCCTGAGGCCTGCCCCACCACAGGGCTTTGTCCTGTGACTGTCCAGTCTCTTTTAATGTGCTGCTACTACTACTACTGCTACCACCACCCTTGCTGTCCGTTGGCTACCTCTACTACCACTAATACACCTCCACTGCCGTGTGCTACAAGCAGGCCTGGAGGGCTTGTGAAAAGACATTGCTTGTTGCTTTTACATCCATGTATGGATGAACCCCGGCAAGCATCTGCCAATAAAAAGGGTACATTTTTGGAGGGCTTGTGAAAAGCCATTGCTTGTTGCTTTTACATCCATGTATGGATGAACCCCGGCAGGCATCTACCAATTAAAAAGGGTACATTTTTGGAGGGCTTGTGAAAAGCCATTGCTTGTTGCTTTTACATTACATCAATGTATGGATGAACCCCGGCAGGCATCTGCCAATAAAAAGGGTAAATTTTTGGAGGGCTTGTCAAAAGCCATTGCTTGTTGCTTTTACATTACATCCATGTATGGATGAACCCCGGCAGGCATCTGCCAATAAAAAGGGTACATTTTTGGAGGGCTTGTGAAAAGACATTGCTTGTTGCTTTTACATCCATGTATGAATGAACCCCGGCAGGCATCTGCCACCATAAAGGGTACATTTTTTGAGGGCTTGTCAAAAGCCATTGCTTGTTGCTTTTACATCCATGTATGGATGAACCCCGGCAGGCATCTGCCACCATAAAGGGTACATTTTTTGAGGGCTTGTCAAAAGCCATTGCTTCTTCTTTTACCACCTTATATGTATGAACCCTGGCAGGCATCTGCCGCCAAAAATGGTTAATTTTTGTACCTTTTTTAACAATGCATTAAGCATACAACATGCACAAGTGCAGTGGTTTCTGTTAGTTATCACCGTGTCCCATCCGTTTTCCTATAGCCATACATGTTGGCGTACCTTTGACACTAACTTTGCCTTAAAGACAGCTCAAAAGTACTTGGATACACTCATGGGTGACCTAAGAGTGTTATACAGGGCTTCTAGGGCTTTTAAACAGTGTTATACACGATTTTTAGGGGCTTTCTTGTATTACAGGTTCGGTCAGAACTAGTTCGGTCCGAAACGAACTTTTTCATGAAATTCGGCGAACCAGCCGAACCGAACTTTTCATAAGTTCGCTCATCTCTAATCACGACATTAAAACACAGAGTTTAACGTTAATAACTGCTACACATACGCCGTGACGTCTGAGTGTGCAAAATGGCATCTGTAGATATTGCTAACAAAATGCATGGTTCCAAAGCATTGCAAACATTATATAGTAATAATAGCAAGGAAAAAGGGATGGGAGGAAACCTCCAGCTCACCAGCTTCACACTCCTGTGCTCGGTATCGCCTGGATCAACCGCGACGGCTCACGGCAAGAAATAGTGGCAAAAAAGAGAGAAAGGTCCAGCGATGTGTGGTATAAGTGGGGGAAACTCCGTTTCCACTTTATTGAAGATAGTACACCGACAAACAAAAAATCCAACAGAATGACGGATAACACCAGGAGAATAACGAGGTGGTTGAAATGGCAAGAAATGAAGCCTACGCGTTTCGAGCACTGGCTGTGCTCTTAATCATGGCTAAGACAAATGACCGACTGCAAGGTGAGGAAATAAATGTATCCTGGGAAAATGGGAGGGTGTGCCGAAGACGTAACAACACCCTCATAATGGTAATTTCAAAACCAGGAGGCACGTTCAATGAAAAGGTACGTATAGATTGTAACCTGAGTGTATCTAGTATATTGGAAATATCTATGAAAAAAATTCAATTAGAAAATGTGTTAGATACGTACTCTAACACAAATCTCAAGAATATATAATACAATATATCAATATATTAGATGCTTGCAGAACGTCATGAGTCTAAAACGTATGCATTTAAACAGAGAAATAAAAGTTATTTCATGCAAAAAAATATAACATTGTAAGTGACAAGTGACAATAAAAATACAGAAAAACAGGAATATTGATAAACACGGGAAACAAAAAACAAATGTGCATATGAACATATGATAATTTGACCGAGATAGTAAAGTCGGCAAATGACTGCCGACAATAATACAAAATTTATACACTAATAAAGAAATATAGATAACCGGATGAAAATAATGATATATATATGCAGTACTGTAAATGGCACCAAACTGATAAGACATAGTGAAAACAATCCATGATCAATCAAATTTGAATACAATATAAAGGCAGGTGTCAAGATGGAAAACAGAAATGCATATATAAAACCAAAAATATTTTATATAACTAACACCGGCCTAGTAAGAATAAGAAAGAAAAAGGAAAAATATCCATATAAAGAGATATGTGTAGATATATTAGATAATTAATGAAATAACTATAACCTACATATGAAAAATGTTAAAAAGTGTAAAATATAAAAACAAACTATCTTGAAAATAAAATGTAAACCCAGAAAGCGGGTATATGATGGAACAATATAATACGACACTGAAAAAATTAAGGAATAGAAAATACCCAAATAAAGAAAATGATAAATCAAAAAATACCATCCCACAATTGGGGTTTGTTAGATATCAATAGTTAGATATAAATCTAAAGTAGAACACTATTGTAATGAGGTTAACAAATGTACATTCTCGACCGTCTAATGTTTCTAAATGTAATGAGCGTGATGGGTTAAGTGTATAGAGTATTTATTGTTGATAGGCTACGCGTTTCGACGTCGAACTGACGTCTTCCTCAGGCCTGAGGAAGACGTCAGTTCGACGTCGAAACGCGTAGCCTATCAACAATAAATACTCTATACACTTAACCCATCACGCTGGTTGTGTATTTATATCGACCAAAGATCCAAGCAGCGCCGGTGGTCCCGTTTTTCCTACCTCTAAACTACTGCAAACCGACAGCAAACCTCGTTTGGCTGTGTTGCGGACCTGGCTGCAGCTTCCTAAGTTTTGTCGACACCCCTTTGGTGTCCATCACCCGAGGTGAGCGTAATTGTCTCATTGACCTAATTTTATTACCATTTATCAGAATCTGATTTGCGGCGCCGTGTTTTCTTCTTTTTTCTACCTCACCTAGCTAAATGTAATGAGATGAATGATGTACTGAGATCAATTAATAATGAAACATCAATTCCTTTCGAAGATTAAGACCCTGGGGAAATCTAGTATTTAAATGGTAAATCCAGAATGCTTCCCGTGTCTGTAGCCTATGTTTAAGATCACCACCCCTATGGGTTTTAATCATTCTTTCGATGGCATATATTTGGAGAAAATCGATATTTCTATTATGACAGGTGATAAAATGTCTGCTTACATTGGAAATGTTGACGATAGCCGGATTCCTAATGTAACTTAGGTGTTCTAATATCCTAGTCTTCAGTCTCCTTGTAGTACAACCTACGTATTTTAAATTGCATTGGGAACATTCCACTATATAGACAACGAAGTCACTATTGCAATTGATATATGTTTTTATTGGGAAGCTGGTAGAGTTATGTGAATCTGAAAAAGTTTTCGTGACTTTGCTGAAAGTACAAACTTTACACGGGTGGGACCCACATTTGTAAAACCCCGTATAATGTAGCCATGTTGGAGACTTAGTATTAGGTGGCAAATATGAAGGGGAAAGGATATTACCCAAAGTTGGGGCTCGACGGGAGACTATACGGTAGCCATTTTTCAGTATGGATTCCAATTTAGGATCATCAAACAATATTGGAATATACCGGTGGACCATATCTCGTATTTCAGAAAATTGATTATTATATTGTAAAATTAACGTCGGTTGGGATGAATTATTAATTTTTGATGAATCTCGACTTCTATTGTGTATAGAAAGTAAATATTTTCTGTCTCTAGAATTAACAATAGCCTGGGCCCGATCTAAGGTCCATTTTTTATAACCCCTGTTCCCCAATTTATTACAAATATTGGTTTGTTCCAACAAGAAACCTTGGTTGGTAGTACAGTTTCTTTTTGCCCTAGTAAGTTCACCTACAGGTATTGACGAGATGGTATGTCTGGGATGACTGCTGGTGGCATGGAGAATTGTGTTACCTGAAATAGGTTTATGAAAAGTCTCAGTTTGAATATTTTTGCCCACCAGCCCTGTTAGTGTCAGATCCAAAAAATGGATACTGACCTGATGATGAATATAGGTGAATGACAGATTGAGCAAGTTGGAATTAATAAATTCAAGAAACTTAGGTATGGCAGATACATCACCCTCCCAGATGATCAGGAGGTCGTCGATGTATCTGCCATACCAATGAATGAATTGGGAAAATGGATTATGGACAGAGAATAGGGTGGTCTCCTCCCACCATGCCATAACCAAATTGGCAATGGAGGGGGAAAACTTCGCACCCATAGAGACTCCTCTGGTTTGGAGGAAATAGTGACCATCACAATTAAAATAATTGTGAGTCATCAAAAATGACAAAACCTCAAGCATAAAAGCTTGCAGTTTGTCATCATATGTGCTGTATTTCGCTGTATGATGTTTTAGAGCTAGACTAGCTATGTGATGGGGTATAGAGGTATAAAGGGCCACCACATCGCAACTTAACCAAGAATGGTTGAGATCCCATATTTTATTATCAAAAATGTGTAAGACATCCTTAGTGTCTCTCAGATGTCCAGGGGTTCGCTGTACAAGAGGCTGTAATAAGAAATCAAGCCACTCAGAGAGTTTCTCTGTGAGTGACCCGATACCCGAGACAATGGGACGCATGGGTGGAGGAATGATACCCTTGTGAGTCTTAGGTAATGCATACAGTATTGGAATAATTGGGTTCTGAACCAACAGATAATTGTATTGTTTTTGTGTTATGATGCCATCCTCCAAACCCTCATTGAGTAAATCAGCAAGAAGTTTTTGAAATTTAGAAGTAGGATTGTAATCCAGTTTGACATATGTCTCAGTGTCACTCAATAGCTCTGTTAGCTGTTGTACGTACATATTACGGTCCATTACAGTAACGCTACCGCCTTTGTCCGACATGCGGATCACAATATCTCTATTGTCTTTCAGAGATTTAATCGCATCTTTTTGATTGATGGTAAGGTTATGTTGTGATTTCATTTTACGACTGCGACTAGCAATATTATGTAACTCCCTTTCAATGATGGACTGAAATCTATCCATCGAATCAGTTCTAGACTGAACAGGGTAATAAGTAGAATTAGATGTAGGGAATTGAATCGCCATCGTATCTAAAGGCAATGTGTTCTGTTCAGCCAAGTCTACCAGATTTAATAACGTAACTTGTTCATTGAACATGAATGAACGATAAATATTAGTGTCTGATAAGACTATATCTGACGAGTTAGAAATATTTACTGGGGGTGCTTCAGCATCCCCAAGGAAGTGCCTTTTAATAGTCAGGTTACGAATAAACTTATTAATATCTAACAATGTTTGAAAAATATCAAACTCTTTATTAGGGGCAAAATTTAGACCGAGGGCAAGTACTTCTATATGGGTGGGAGAAAGAGGAATATGAGACAGATTAATAACATCAATGGTGTCCATTAAAGTCTCTGATTGCGTAGGCGGCGTGGTAGTATGGTATCCACGGTTCCTATGCTTCCTGCCCCCCCTCCGCCCCCGTTTTTTGGGGGACCACGTTTGGCAGGAAAAGAGTGTCTGAAGGATCCGGACTCTCTTGAAAGATCCGTATCAGATGTCCCCTCACCACCATCTGTTGTCTCCAACTCGGTGGAGCTGAAGCTCACTCTGCGTTGGCTGGTGTGACGTTGTCTAGGTCTCCTGCGATCTTTAAGAATGGATTTGGATCTGTTATGAGGATAATCCCTTCTGGTCCAGTTGAACACTTCTCCTCTAGCATAGTCTTCTGTGTCTCTGAGGAATTTACTTTTTTTAGTGTCCATGATAGATTGTTCTAACTGGTCCAGGTGTTTCTGTGTCCTAGCTTCCAGGATAGAAAAATCAGGTGAGCTGGAAAATTTATTTGTTTCCTCCTTCAGTTTGTCAATCTCCAAATTTAATTCAGCCAACTTGACTTCTTCCTGTTGGGTGATGAGGCTCATAAGTTTCAAAGAGCAATCCGATAAAATAATATTCCATTCCTCTGTAAATTCAACACTGTATTTGAAAGTGGGGATTTTGCGTAAACGTAATCCCCGTGGGATCATATTTTTGGAAATATAATTCCTCAATGTGGTCAAATCTCACCAAACACGTGCTTCATGAGCTAGGAGTTTCTCCAATCCTCTAAAGTGACTGTGCAAAGTAGTATCAGAGTCCAAGGTGTAATTAGTATCTCCAAAGACCGCTGCTGCCCTTTCAGCTCTCGATTTATTGAAATCCTGTGTCATGTTATTATCATGCAATATACAACAAGATAGCCGTAAGTAAAAAATCAGAAGATTCCTGATAACTGTTGCTAAAAGCAGTAATTCGTAATGGGAGTCACTTATTCGTTATATCCCATGTTGCCACAATCAAATGAAAAAAGGGGGAAACCACCTCGTAGCCAGACTTCAATGAATGCAACAGGATAGACCTGTAGTGTTCCCAAATACTGGCAAGGAACAAGTGCTGGTGTGCACGGAGGTTATAACCGTATGCAAGCAGTAATAATAGCAAGGAAAAAGGGATGGGAGGAAACCTCCAGCTCACCAGCTTCACACTCCTGTGCTCGGTATCGCCTGGATCAACCGCGACGGCTCACGGCAAGAAATAGTGGCAAAAAAGAGAGAAAGGTCCAGCGATGTGTGGTATAAGTGGGGGAAACTCCGTTTCCACTTTATTGAAGATAGTACACCGACAAACAAAAAATCCAACAGAATGACGGATAACACCAGGAGAATAACGAGGTGGTTGAAATGGCAAGAAATGAAGCCTACGCGTTTCGAGCACTGGCTGTGCTCTTAATCATGGCTAAGACAAATGACCGACTGCAAGGTGAGGAAATAAATGTATCCTGGGAAAATGGGAGGGTGTGCCGAAGACGTAACAACACCCTCATAATGGTAATTTCAAAACCAGGAGGCACGTTCAATGAAAAGGTACGTATAGATTGTAACCTGAGTGTATCTAGTATATTGGAAATATCTATGAAAAAAATTCAATTAGAAAATGTGTTAGATACGTACTCTAACACAAATCTCAAGAATATATAATACAATATATCAATATATTAGATGCTTGCAGAACGTCATGAGTCTAAAACGTATGCATTTAAACAGAGAAATAAAAGTTATTTCATGCAAAAAAATATAACATTGTAAGTGACAAGTGACAATAAAAATACAGAAAAACAGGAATATTGATAAACACGGGAAACAAAAAACAAATGTGCATATGAACATATGATAATTTGACCGAGATAGTAAAGTCGGCAAATGACTGCCGACAATAATACAAAATTTATACACTAATAAAGAAATATAGATAACCGGATGAAAATAATGATATATATATGCAGTACTGTAAATGGCACCAAACTGATAAGACATAGTGAAAACAATCCATGATCAATCAAATTTGAATACAATATAAAGGCAGGTGCCAAGATGGAAAACAGAAATGCATATATAAAACCAAAAATATTTTATATAACTAACACCGGCCTAGTAAGAATAAGAAAGAAAAAGGAAAAATATCCATATAAAGAGATATGTGTAGATATATTAGATAGTACTGCATATATATATCATTATTTTCATCCGGTTATCTATATTTCTTTATTAGTGTATAAATTTTGTATTATTGTCGGCAGTCATTTGCCGACTTTACTATCTCGGTCAAATTATCATATGTTCATATGCACATTTGTTTTTTGTTTCCCGTGTTTATCAATATTCCTGTGTTTCTGTATTTTTATTGTCACTTGTCACTTACAATGTTATATTTTTTTGCATGAAATAACTTTTATTTCTCTGTTTAAATGCATACGTTTTAGACTCATGACGTTCTGCAAGCATCTAATATATTGATATATTGTATTATATATTCTTGAGATTTGTGTTAGAGTACGTATCTAACACATTTTCTAATTGAATTTTTTTCATAGATATTTCCAATATACTAGATACACTCAGGTTACAATCTATACGTACCTTTTCATTGAACGTGCCTCCTGGTTTTGAAATTACCATTATGAGGGTGTTGTTACGTCTTCGGCACACCCTCCCATTTTCCCAGGATACATTTATTTCCTCACCTTGCAGTCGGTCATTTGTCTTAGCCATGATTAAGAGCACAGCCAGTGCTCGAAACGCGTAGGCTTCATTTCTTGCCATTTCAACCACCTCGTTATTCTCCTGGTGTTATCCGTCATTCTGTTGGATTTTTTGTTTGTCGGTGTACTATCTTCAATAAAGTGGAAACGGAGTTTCCCCCACTTATACCACACATCGCTGGACCTTTCTCTCTTTTTTGCCAAACATTATATACATTGCATTGCGTCAGCTAGATTTAAAGAATGTATAGGAATACAGGCACATTTAAGGCTATGTTCACACGGAGTATTTTGACGAGTTTTTTGACGCGGAAACCGCGTCACAAAACTCGTCAAAAACGGCCCGAAAATTCCTCCCATTGATTTCAATGGGAGGCGTCGGCGTCTTTTTCCCGCGAGCAGTAAAACTGCCTCGCGAGAAAAAGAAGCGACATGCCCTATCTTCGGGCGCTTCCGCCTCTGACCTCCCATTGACTTCAATGGGAGGCAGAGAAAGCGTATTTCGCTGTGTTTTATGCCCGCGGCGCTCACTGGCCGCGGGCGAAAAACGCAGCGAAAAACTCAGCGAAAATCGGCGTGCAGGGAGAGGAAAATCTGCCTCAAACTTCCAAACGGAATTTTGCGGGCAGATATTCCTCCTGCAAAATACTCCGTGTGAACATAGCCTTAAGGAACACATTACATTAAACTAAGAACAGTGGCTAGACACATGTTTGCACTTGCATAGTGTCTGCAGGTTGCAAAAAAAAGTTTTAGCCCTAACAACAAAGATACACAAAAACAAACAACATTATTGCTTTCAGGTGGTCCTTACCTCGGAGATCAGGGCATCCACATCTATATGCTTCCTCCTGTACGCTCGTCCTGCCATGGTGAAGCTCCTCAATTTTGGAATTTAAAGCACCTTGCAAGCACCATAAACTGGCCTTTCAAAAAGGCTGTTTTGGCAACACCCCTTGGGGGACTGTTGGCCAAGTTTCAGGCGTAAATTGAAGCTTTTTTTCAGGCGTAAATGCCTCAAATTACGCTCCAAATGTGTGCCAAACGCCTGCAAAGTGTTTTGGGAGGCTCCCATTGACTTCAATGGGATTACGGGCCGTCAAAAACGCCCCAAGAAGTGACATGCACTTCTTTGACGCAGGCGTCTTTTGACATCGACACGTAAAATTACACCTCGTGGGAACAGAACATCGTAAAACCCATTGAAAGCAATGGGCAGATGTTTGTAGGCGTGTGAACATACCCTTATTCTTACTAATTATAATGACTGAGTATTCTAATGAAAAAGTTAAGAGTTGCAGTTTGCAGAATATTTATAAAGTGAACTCTATCAATATGTTAGGGAAATGGCACAAGTAATCTATAACAAGGATCAACCAACGCATGGTTTCACATTCAGGCCTCATGCACACGGTCATGCCCGTAATCACAGGCCGCGATTGTGAGTACGGGCGTGGGACGGATTTTTGAGCCGTGCTCCCAAAAAATGAAAAGTAGGACATGCTCCATAAATAACGGCACGGTTCTACGGCGCGGACACCCGTCTGTAGCAATATGGAAAGGTGTCCGCGGCCAATAGAACCGGGTGGGTCTGTAGTTGCCGACCATATTGCGGTCCGCAATTACAGAGTTTTTTTACAGTCGTGTGCATGGGCCTCAGAGGAAGTCAAAACCCTGGACATTTTCTCTTGTTACAAGTATTCGAGTGATCGGGCATGATAGTTAAAGTACAAAATGGTAAGCCCAATGACAGGTCATGGTTAAAATCATGAAGCGTAAACATATGAGGCAGCGATCCAAGGCAGAATATTGCCAAGAAAAAAAAGACAAAAACATATCCGACATTTAGCCAATGCTTTGACTTATCTAAGTGCAGGAAGTATGAAAGTGAAGTATTTAATTCACCTGTAATTCTTCAAATTGCCTCCTTGACAGCTATTGGAGATATTGTTTCCATTGTGCTCTGCCCCAAATATCATCTGCTGAGTTGTCATTAGCATCTATATTATAATAATGATTTTTGGCAGACAAGCTATGTTTAATATTGTCCCAAAGTATCATGTTGCTATGTTCAGAGATGATGCACCAGAACTCAATGTTGGGCAAATTATAAGATACAGCATCTTTGCATTTCTGCAAACCTGTAAATGGATAGTCCTATCCAATATTTTTTAAATATAATGAAAAGTCCTCATCTCTCCTTCAACGAAAAACACTTGAACTGGGATTATTATAGGCTGAATCATAACCATTAATATTTCATTTTGGATGAGTAACTAAAGCTGAAACATTTAAATAAATGTATATCGATATTTGCAGTACATGCAACTGCAGGTTGTTTAGTATTGATAACAAAGAATGTGGGTTATATTTAGGGACCAATATTGGTACCTTACTAGACTTTTCCCAAGAATCTTGTTGGAAACCAATTAATAATGTTTCATATTGGAAAACACTAATACATTTTGTATATTTTTGTAACAATAACTCAGTTGACTGGGGGCTTGGCGGCGAGCGGCTAATCAGCAGCGAGATGCACCATGATAGCCAAAACACCTCTTAAAACTGGGAAGTACCAGATGCCGTAACAAACCCTACTCCAGCCGAATGGGAGACTCGTCGGTAGAGCTGGGTAGTGGCCTCATGAAACCGTCACACCCCACTCACCCTCAGTGGGTAGACCCTGGCATACGGAGATACCGTTCCATCCAATATGATGATACATATAGATTTAGAATGGCAGCTGGTCCAGAAAGTAAATACATATCAGAGTTGTCGGTAGGGACAAGGGTGGTATATACCTAATTTGAGGTGCACAGGCAAGCTGTAAATAGCAAGAACAGCTGACAAAACCAGAGCAACAAAAGTAAATCCCCCAAAATAAGAAAAGGAACATGGAACCTACTGCCCTATAAGAGGAATAGTGCCATATCAGAGGATGACAGTCCCAAATTACTATCAACAAGAAAACAAAGAAGGGGTAACGCAGGAGCAGGTAGATCATCCTTATGTAATTATTATATGGAATAGCACATGTTTCAGTACCTAGGTATCATGTGAACTCTATTACAAATGAAAGTTGAGAAACAATTACTAACTTTCAGGCTTCAACACATCAAATACCAAGACCTCAGATAATACAGGTATATGACAAGTAATCGTTAATGCCACTTGGGTGCTTTAACTTCAGACGATAGATCTATCTGCACTCCTGGGCATGTGTCCTCCTCTCTACGAATGTTCCCGTATGTGATCTAAGATGAATTGCCGAAATTTGCTAAAAGTTTTACCCACGTAATTCTGTGAAGATCCGCACATGGCCATATAGACCACCCCTTTTATTTTGCAATTTGTGAATTCTTGGTTCTTAAATGTCTGTCCAGTAACAGCACTCACAAAACTGTTCTTTTTGGCAATGTACTTGCATGCCCTGTATAAGCTGCATTTAATGGTGTCTACCGTTTTTTTGTGACAACCAAGTTTTTTTGGGGGTAAGTAAAGCAAAACGATTGTGAACCAAACGATCTCTACCTTAAGCAGGAAAGAGGCATCATCTGAACAAGGGGATGGGGTAGCGGTGCAGAAATCTTTAAGGTCTGAATTACCCCACGTCACAATATTAAATAAGGACCAGATCAACCCAACAACAGCAATCATAAAGTCTCAATCCCAAAACCTCCTAGCAAACATAGGGGTTGTGGTTTTCTTACTGTTTAAGGGTTTACATCTGTCCCCGCCACCTGCTTTAACACTTTGAATAGATCAAAGAACTACGTTTATTTGCAATAAAGCTCGAATGGACCAAATTCTACGAAAATCATAATTTGTCACAATGTAGAGAATTAGGCATTGATAAATAAGATTTTCCTGAGTTCATGAATTTTATAGAACTTTTGGAGGAAAAATAACGTGTGAAGGGCAAAGGCCCATTAATTAAATTAAACAACAAACGAACAAGTGCCCCTCCAATGGGAGATACCCACAATATTGATTTGTTTATACAGCTGGCAATTAAGGAGAATGAGTCCCTAGGTCCCTAGACAGAGTCATATGAATTTAGGGGAAATTGACCACAGAAGAAATAAGGGTAACCGTCAAACGGCAGAAAAAGGAGGAAAACTTGTTATGTTCATATGTCCTCGCGTCCAAGATATGTGCTCTTGCATACTCAATGATCCGACTAGTTATTCTAAACTTTCCACAAATATTGTCCAGGCACTCACTGATGGCCTTGTTCCCAAACAAGTGTTGTTTATGAGTATAAAACTTCCTCAAATCCTGACGTATTATTGTTTTCCGAAGGTGTATAAAGGTGTCTCATCACTCAAAAGTCATCCAATTCTGTCAGATGTGAATAGCCTATTCCAGAACATCAGCACTTACGTTGATGACATCTTATGTGACTTTGTTTCGGATCTTCCCTCATTTATAGGAGATACTACTGATATACTAAAACTGGAGGGGGTTATCGTAGCGCATGACACCCTTCTTGCCAGTCTCAATGTGGAGGCACTGTACAGCTCCGTACCCCACACAAACTTGGGTGTGGGGCTGCACAGTACATAATGAATTTGTTCTCAATTTGCTAAAGTTTAACTTTTCCAGCAATGTTTTTCTTTTTTTGGTTCACCTCTTCCACCAGCTCAGATGTACAGCTATAGGCAGCCCCTTTGGCCCAAGCTATGCAAATCTTTACCTGGGTTGGTGGGAGTATCAGGTGGTCTTCACAAACAACCATGAATCATATACCTCATATTTTTATGGGTGAGGTATATAGATGATATTTGAATACTTTGGGGGGATTCAGCATTGCTTTTCAAGGAACGTTTTAAACTCCTGAACCACAACCAACTTGAGAAACCCAGCATAGATCAATTAATTTTCCAGATATTATCATCACGAAGATAGAAAATGGCAGTCTCACCACGCCTACGTTCTGTAAGTCTACATCCACAAACAGTATGCTATAATGAAGTAGTTACCATCCAGCCCCTCCTTAAAGAGGTATATCCAAGGGACAATATTACAAACGTTTTAATGAGAGGAGCTACCCGACCCAATTCTGAAAGGGTCTTTTCACCATGCATTGTTGCAAAATATAAACAATCTACTGGTCCTTAAAGGGAACCTGTCAACAGCATTTCACCTATTAAACCAGCAATACCTGGTGGTAGTGGGTTTAAAATCATTTCTATATAACCTATAATAGTCTTCTTAGTCAGCTCGGTAGCTTTAGTATTCAGTTTTTTAGTTCCCACACCGTATGCTAATGAGCAGAAAAGAGTCAAATCTTTGCTTGAAAAGAGTCAAATCTTCGTTTGAAAAGAGTCATATCTTCATTCCTCAAGTCTTTCTGAGTTTACCCCGCCTCCTTACTTTTGATTGACAGCTCCTCGCCTTCCCCCAGCACACAAATTCACGCGCTTGTGCATTGATGTCCTCTTCTGGTGTGTGCGCACAAAGGGAAACCGGATTATTACGATAAAAGGTGCAAAGTGTTTGCAGACCGTTATTTACAGTCGGAGGAGGAGTTTAGGAGAGGGGATAACGGCAATTAACTTTTTATAGCAGCGGCCAGTGAGGGATAAGTAAAGTTCAATAGGTGAAATGCTGGTGACAGGTTCCCTTTAAAACCAGAAATGAAATAGAGGGACCCAAACCTATACGTCTGGTGGGGACCTTTGATGAAAAGCATCAGGAGATTAGGGGTGTCATGCAGAATCTGTGGTGAATACTCAATACAGATAGGGACCTCGTGGACGTGGTTGGTCCATACCCACTTACCTTTAGAAGAGGCAGGCAGGAATCTTCATGATCGTTGAACCCATCCCTACAAAGAATAAAGTTGTTACAAAAACCAGTCGGTATCTTTTACATGCAGCTAATGTGGAGCAGGCAAGTACCAAGAAGAACAGCTTTGCAAGTGCTGTTACTGGACAAACATTGAAGAAACACAAATTTGCAAATGGCAAAACAAAAGGAGTGGTCTATATGGGCAAGTGCGTATGCCCACAGAATCACATGGGTAAAACTATTTGCGAATACCAGTGCCGCATCCTATATCACATAGGAAACATTCATAGCGAGGAAGACATATGCCTATCAAGGCAAAAGCAGGAATTACACCCCAAAAACCCATAAGATGTCATATTTCAGGTGTTAGAAGTAGTATGCCCCCGAATCGAGGGGGGATTTGGAACAGACTTCTCCTACCGAAGGAGTGCAAGATTGCACCTGACAGATAACCTATGTAATTGTCAGGGGAGGACATCGGTGGGGGGTTGGCGGAGCATGTGCCTCAAGTACCATGTACCGTGTCGAGGGGCATCAACAAGTCAATATGCCTTGGAGAAAACTTAGGTCCCAGCTGTTTAATCCTTTGATTGCCACAATCCGTGACCACGGCATGATCAAAGCGGAGTCGCCTTTTCACAACCCCCCCCCCCCCCCACAGTTTTGCAATCGGAGACTAGGGGAACCCTCTGCAGTCAGCCCTGGGAACCTAGAAAGGGCTGTCTGTTCTGTAAACCTGCTATGTGTTGCCCTAACAGCAGCCTGTGTCATAGTGACACAGTATAATGTATTAGCATACAGAAGTATGCTAATGCATTATAATTATAATAAATAAAGTTATTGAAAAGTTAAAGTAAAAAAAAAAAATAGCAAAAAAATGATAACAAGGAAATGGCACAAAGGAATTACATAAATTACACAGAGCAAAAAGAAAATGTTCTCCTGCATAAAACAAGGCCTCTATAGCGACGTCAATGAAAAAGTTAAAGCTGCTGAAAGGAGAGAAAAATTTAAAAATGTAGCTGTTCATTAAGGCCTTTTTAGGCTTGGGTAACCCCTTCGCACACCAAGACAAAATAGCATGTCATGCTGCGGGGGGTGATTATGGAGCAGGCTCACGCGCTGAACCTGCTCCATACACTGCAGGTGTCAGCTGTGTATTATAGCTGACACCCGGGACTAACAGCAAGGAACAGTGATCACGCTTTTGCTGGCCGTTTAACCCCATAGATGCCGCGCTCAATCACAACCGCAAAATCTAAGGCATTAGAAAAAGGGGGGGTGGACAACCACTCCGACAGCCCATCGCCTAATGGTTGTCATGGCAGCCCGGGGGCATAATGAAGGCCCCCAGGTCTGCCTTCCCTCTGCCTCTGTTACACACTGGCTCTGGTAGGCCTTAACAGAAGCCTGTAAAAATGACAATATACTGCAATACATGCCTGACTGCATTGTGCCAACTGTAACATTTTGTGGAGGAGGGATAATGATATGGGGTTGTTTATCAGGGGTTGACCTAGGCGCCTTAGTTCCAGTGAAGAGAAATCTTAATGCTTTAGCATACCAAGACATTTTGGAGAATAATACGCCTTTTACTTTCTGGAAGGCACTTTTCTGTTCCAGCGTAACTGTGCCCCAGTGCACAAAGCAAGGTCCATTAAGTCATGGTTGGGTGAGTTTAGTGTGGAAGAACTTGACTGGCCCGCAAAGAGCCCTGACCTCAACCCCATCGAACACCTTTGGGATAAACTAGTACGGAGATTGTGAGCCCAAAATTTTCTTCAGGATGAATGGGGAAAAAAACTCCCATAGACACATTACAAAATCTTGTAGAAAGACTTTCCAGAAAAATGGAAAATGTTTTAGACGCAAAGGGGGGGACCAACTCCATATTAATGCCTATGGATTTAAACTTAGATGTCACAAAAGCTCCTGTACGTGTAATGTGTATGTGCCCCAATACTTTTTGCATATACTGTATATATATACACTACCGTTCAAAAGTTTGGGGTCACCCAGACAATTTTATGTTTTCCCTGAAAACTCACACTTATATTTATCAAATGAGTTGCAAAATGACTAGAAAATATAGTCAAGACTTTGACAAGGTTAGAAATAATGATTTTTATTTGAAATAATAATTTTCTCCTTCAAACTTTGCTTTCGTCAAAGAGTGCTCCATTTGCAGCAATTACAGCATTACAGACCTTTGGCATTCTAGCTGATAATTTGCTGAGGTAATCGGGAGAAATTTCACCCCATGCTTCCAGAATGCCCTCCCACAAGTTGGATTGGCTTGATGGGCACTTCTTGCGTACCATACGGTCAAGCTGCTCCCACAGCAGCTCTATGGGGTTGAGATCTGGTGACTGCGCTGGCCACTCCATTACAGATAGAATACCAGCTGCCTGCTTCTTCCCTAAATAGTTCTTGCATGATTTGTAGGTGTGCTTTGGGTCATTGTCCTGTTGTAGGATGAAATTGGCTCCAATCAAGCGCTGTCCACAGGGTATGGCATGGCGTTGCAAAATGGAGTGATAGCCTTCCTTATTCAAAATTCCTTTTCCCTTGTACAAATCTCCCACTTTACCAGCACCAAAGCAACCCCAGACCATCACATTACCTCCACCATGCTTGACAGATGACGTCAGGCACCCTTCCAGCATCGTTTCAGTTGTTCTGCGTCTCACAAATGTTCTTCTGTGTGATCCAAACACCTCAAACTTCGATTTGTCTGTCCATAACACTTTTTTCCAATCTACCTCTGTCCAATGTCTGTGTGCTTTTGCCCATATTAATCTTTTCCTTTTATTAGCCAGTCTCAGATATGGCTTTTTCTTTGCCACTCTGCCCTGAAGGCCAGCATCCCGGAGTCGCCTCTTCACTGTAGACGTTGACACTGGCGTTTTGCGGGTACTATTTAATGAAGCTGCCAGTTGAGGACCAGTGAGGCGTCTATTTCTCAAACTAGAGACTCTAATGTTCTTGTCTTGTTGCTCAGTTGTGCAGCGGGGCCTCCCACTTCTCTTTCTACTCTGGTTAGAGCCTGTTTGTGCTGTCCTCTGAAGGGAGTAGTACACACCGTTGCAGAAAATCTTCAGTTTCTTGGCAATTTCTCGCATGGAATAGCCTTCATTTCTAAGAACAAGAATAGACTGTCGAGTTTCACATGAAAGCTCTCTTTTTCTAGCCATTGTGAGAGTTTAATTGAACCCACAAATGTAATGCTCCAGATTCTCAACTAGCTCAAAGGAAGGTCAGTTTTATAGCTCCTCTAAACAGCAAAACTGTTTACAGCGGTGCTAACATAATTTCACAAGGGTTTTCAAGTGTTTTCTAATCATCCATTAGCCTTCTAACACAGTTAGCAAACACAATGTACCATTAGAACACTGGAGTGATGGTTGCTGGAAATGGGCCTCTATACACCTATGTAGATATTGCATTAAAAACCAGACGTTTGCAGCTAGAATAGTCATTTAGCACATTAACAATGTATAGAGTGTATTTCTGATTAATTTATTGTTATCTTCATTGAAAAAAACTGTGCTTTTCTTTCAAAAATAAGGAAATTTCTAAGTGACCCTAAACTTTTGAACGGTAGTGTATATATATATATATATATATATATATATATATATGTATATATATATATATATATATATATATTGTGACAACCTGGGGACCACTTAGCTCACAGGATCGCCATCTCCCGGGTGAGATGGTTGGCACACATAGAAAGTTCACTCCAACTCCTTGAATAAAAGGTTTAAACCAGCCTCCGTTAGCTTTATTGTCTTCACCACAGCAAGCAGTGTTACAACATAAAACATACAAAATAAACCCTAGGCCGTCCAGCCTCTAACTAACACATTCAGTGTCCCTCACTACGAGACACCAAGCCTTGTGCCCAGCACCTCACAACATAGGCAGCTTTACCTTACACGTTGGTGACTCTCACAGGCTAGCATGCCTGTCTTCCCCAGACTGAGAGCCCTGTGTGAACTGCACACACCTCAATTAAAGAGCAGTCTCAGGTGGAGCCTAACTAGGCTCATCAGACAGCCCAAGACACGGACTGTCTGTATGGAGTGGAAGCCCGCCATTCTCCTTCACACTCCAGCAAACCAGGCCCTATTCCAGGTTTTACACCCAAGCAACAGCAGAGAAAACCCTCCCTGCTGTACATGTTCCCTGGTTGCTTAAAACCTGACAGTTTCTGCACTGTCCTGTAGCAGCACTGCTATATTATATATAGCACACAAGAAAATGGCCAAATAAATATATTAGACCAATAGGTGAACCTATGACATACTTTACCCTATCTTGAAGGTCACCATCTTGAATAAAAGTTAAACATTTCAAACGGATAGAGTGGGTCTTGCACTACTTTTGATAAATCTCCCCATTTATGTTTTCATATTATATTGAAGGAATAAAAGATGGAAGAAAGAGACAGAAGAAAACTATAAGTAAATGAGAAGATGTAAACTCCTTGGCTTGAAAAGTTAGATAACATTTAAATGGATAATCATAGTCTTTGAGTCAGTCAAGGCAGAGATGATAGTAGAGGCTGCCAATGGCAGTCTGCTGTTGCAGTTGGCACTTTAATAAGAGAGGCAGTCATTTGCAATCAACGGATACCATTTGTGTCTGTCAAATCTTGTTACAAGTGATTCTCGTTCCGCTCATGTCATTTTGTCTACAAGGCAGCCCTGAAGGGAGGTACAGGCAAGGAACATATTTAGGAAATAATTTAGATAATGGTATAAAATGTAGCAAAGTAGAGTGTCTTTACAACTGAAACTGTGATATATTAACCCCTTGAGGACCGTTCCGATTTTGGCCTTGAGGACATGAACATTTTTCTGTTCATTTTGCCTCTCTGGATTATGATGGTCATAACTTTTTTTACATTTTTGTTTGACGTGGCTATATGAGGCTTTGTTTTTTTGCAGGACAAATTTTAATCTATGTGCGATTTTTTTTCTACATATGCATTAGAATTTCATTTATAATACGTTTTATTTCCTCAAAAATGCAGAAAAAAAAACAATTTCACAGCAGTTTTTATTAATAAATAAAAAACTTTAATAAGGCAATGATTATGTATGCAGTTTTAGTGCAGTTTCTGTCAAAGTTTGTTAAAGCCAAACACGAGTGAACCCAATAGAAAAATGATGCATCAGTATATCATTTATACCTTTCCCTTCTTTTGGATTCACTTCTGGCTTTGGCTAATAATACTGATCCAAAAACTACATCAAAACTGCTTGTGTGATTCTAACCTAAATTCTATAAATTTATTGTACAGGTTGTTACAGTCATGATGATTTAGCCGCTTTAGCCATGAATCGGGGAAAAAACCGCGACAAAACTGATGGCACCTAGAATCAATTGTATCCGCTTCCAAAGGGAACCATCAGGGGGGATGTGTGTGATGCTATCAGGGCCGGCCTAAGGGGTGTGTGACCTGTGCCATTGCTCCATCAGGTGGAAGGGGGCGCTGCTCTGGCTCCCTTCCCCTTTTTGTGGTTTGTAAAAGGACAGAGACGTCAGGGGCTTCTCCTGGAGTGGAATCCATGACTCTGTGACCGGGGATTCCCCTCCAAGAGTAGCCCCTGACGTCACTGTCCATAAATGGACAGAGAAGTCAGGGGCTTCTCCTGGAGTGGAATCCCTGGTCACAGCGTCGGCAATGCTGTTGACAGGGATTCCTCTTCAGGAGTCGCCCCTGATGTCACTGTCCATATATGGACAGAGACATCAAGCGCTCCGTCCAGTAGTTGAATCCCCGGCCACAGGGGGATTCCGCTCCTTCAGGGAGCTACCGTGGCGCTATCTACAGGAAGGGGGTGTGCTATCTACAAGGGGCTGTGTGGCACTACCTACAAGGGGGCTGTGTGGCACTACCTACAAGGGAGCTGTGTGGCACTATCTACAAGGGGGCTGTGTGGCACTACCTACAAGGGGGCTGTGTGGCATTACCTACAATGGGGCTGTGTGGCACTACCTACCAGGGGGCTGTGTGGCACTACCTACAAGGGGCTGTGTGGCACTACCTACAAGGGGGCTGTGTGGCACTACCTACCATGGGGCTCTGTGACACTACCTACAAGGGGGCTGTGTGGCACTACCAGTGGCGGATTAAGAAGACCATGGGCCCTGGGCTGTTACCCAAACTTGGGCCCCCCTTCTCCACCGCCGCCCTGCCGCGCCGTAACTAT
Source organism: Rhinoderma darwinii (assembly GCF_050947455.1). Taxonomy (NCBI): domain Eukaryota; kingdom Metazoa; phylum Chordata; class Amphibia; order Anura; family Rhinodermatidae; genus Rhinoderma; species Rhinoderma darwinii. The sequence goes on from NC_134689.1 coordinate 108,444,089, forward strand.
TGCTAACACTACCTTTTTGCACAAGCATTAACAAATGTGTGTTACGATTCCCTTTTCACAGGGCTGTGTCCCTACATACTGACAGTATCACACTGTGCAGGGACACATCCTCCTGACAAGGGGATTGGTAACACCAATTTTTCTATCAGTCCTGGACTGCACAAAGACGTTATGTGGAATACAAGGATTTCCTATAATAAACATGTCAGGAGAGGGGACAGATTCTCTACAAATCCACTCTTTTCTTCTCCATCCGGTCCAGAGCTCATGACGAATTCTCCTGGACATGACCCATTTCTGCTGCCCTTAGATATAATATCACCATGCACTGCGCCCCTGAATATAATTGTGTCACACACTGTAAAGTAAAGCACCATATACACAATGCCCCCTGTAGACAGCGCCACACACACCCCCCCTGTAGATAGCGCCACACCCCCCCATCTAGATAGCGCCACACACACCCCCTGTAGATAGCGCCAGACACACCCCCTGTAGATAGCGCCACACACACAACCCCCTGTAGATAACGTCACACACTCAACCCCCTGTAAATAGCGCCACACACACAACCCCCTGTAGAGAGCGCCACACACACAGCCCCCTGTAGAGAGCGTCACACAGCCCCCTATAGATAGCATCACACAGCCCCCTAGAGATAGAGCCACACAGCCCCCAATAGATAGAGCCACACAGCCCCCTATAGATAGATCCACACAGCACTCCCCCTTGTATATAGTGCCACACAGCGCTCCCTTCCTTATATATAGTGCCACACAGCGCCCCCCCCCCTTGTATTAAGTGCTACACAGCGTCGCTACAGTGCAGCCCTGGGATGACATTTTATCCCATATGACTGCTGCAGTCTGTGATTGGCTGCAGCGGTCACATGGGGTGAAACGTCATCCCAGGAGGCCAGCCCGGACTAAGAAACAGAATTCTGGGCAAGTATAAGATTTTTCTTTTTTCTAAATTGCGTTTTTACATAACATCTGTTATTTGTTGCGGGTTTTACCTCACCATTGAATTAAATGGGGAAAGCCCGAAACAAATGAGCAGCATTTACGCAAATACAATTGACATGCTGCAGAATAAAAAACCGCACCGCAGGTCAATTTCTGAGCTTTTTTTCCCTACTTATCATTTACGCAGCGTGTGGAGGAGAATTGTTCACATCTAATCTACTCTGCTGCTACTGTATTAGGGCTCGTCCACACTTAACGGAATTGCTGCGTATTTTCCGCCCGGAAAATATGCAGAGAACCGTAGTGGCAAAGTGAGATTTACCAAATCTCATCCAGACACTGCGTAAAATTTCCAACCAGACATTTTGTCCTGCGGTGCGTATTTCTTGTACTGCAGCATGTTAATTCCTGCTGCGGAAAGTAGACAGAATTGCTGCGTTTTTTCAGAGGAGATGTCACCATCTCCCAGCATTGAGAAAAACGCAGCAAAATACGCACCATTTTCTGCAGTTGAATTTCTACTGGTTTCTGCGGAATTGCTGCAGAAATTATATATATATATATATATATATATATACACACATACACACACTATAAATATGTATATACACATACATACACACTATATACACACACACACACACACACACACACACTATATACATACATACACATTTACACATCACAGACACGCATGAATATGCACATTATACACATATAAAGTACACATTGTAAACACACATGAGTATGCACATTATACACATATAAAGTACACATTGTAAATACACATGAATATGCACATTATACACATTATAAAGTACACATTGTAAACACACATGAATATGCACATTATACACATATAAAGTACACATTGTAAACACACATGCACTTACCTTTTATGTAGGATATTTGTGAGTCTTCACACAGCGTTTCTCCTGCTCACAGCCCGACACAGAGCCCGCCGACAGTCTCCCCTCCCCCATGTCCCGACTGCTAGCAGCAGGAGGAGAGATGTGTAGAGCAGGGAATGGGGGCTGGAGGGGGAGCTTCTAAAGCAGCACAGACCACGGCTGCTAAGTAGGACAGAAGCTCCCCTCGCCTTATGACGGGTGCGGTCATGGCACCGGGGCTCCCTCCGGTGCTAGCGACGCCATCGGGCATGAGGGGGTTCGCCCTAATGATGATCTGCCACTGGGCACTACCTAGAAGGGGGCTGTGTGGCACTACATACTGAGGGCTGTGTGGCACTACCTATAAGGGGGCTGTGTGGCACTACATACTGAGGGCTGTGTGGCACTACCTTGAAGGTGGCTGTGTGGCACTACCTACAAGGGGCTGTGTGGCACTATCTACATGGGGCATCTGTGAGTTATGGGCTGATGGTCATTTTAGTGAGAGTGATGGGCTGATGGTCATTTTACTGTGAGTGGGGGCTGATGGTCATTTTACTGTGAATGCCGGGCTGATGGTCATTTCACTGTGAGTGGCGAGCTGATGGTCATTTTACTGTGAGTGGGGGCTGTCTTTTTTTTTTCAGGTGTGCTTCGAGTCAGAAAAAATTGGGAAACTCTGTACTAGGCTACAGGATCATGCCATATTATAACCTATATATATATATATTTGCTTAGCCAATATATTATACTCAAGAAATCACATATCCATATTCATTAAACCAAAGAAAAATCTTGATATAATATTATTTTATCAAAATAATTTTATTTATCAGAATTAATAGTTTATTACACATAAATACAAAAATAGAGATACAAAAAATATATAAAATATAAAAAATAACCCCCCTCCCAAGTATATACTATAGACAATTAAAATATCATAAAATATATGCCAGGTATAATATGATGAATGAAAAAAGATGGTAAATGTGATTGTATCAAATAAGAGGTCCTCATACAGAAAAGCATGTACCCTTAAAAAAGGATAGGAGACCAAATATATGTATCTACATGCAATAGCAGCATCAGAGCACCAGGGAACTGAGTGCACCTGAGGTGCTCGGTGTCCAGGTGTATAATTTCCTCCATCATGTCCTCTGCAGGTATAGTCCATTCTATTACTAATTGTAGTTGATATTTTTGACTTAGTGCTCCATGTCTCACTTATATCATTGCATTTTTGTCACTGGAGCGACCTGTTATCGCAGCACTATCCATATCAGTTCCCTGGTGCTCTGATGCTGCTATTGCATGTAGATACATATATTTGGTCTCCTATCCTTTTTTAAGGGTACATGCTTTTCTGTATGAGGACCTCTTATTTGATACAATCACATTTACCATCTTTTTTCATTCATCATATTATACCTGGCATATATTTTATGATATTTTAATTGTCTATAGTATATACTTGGGAGGGGGGTTATTTTTTATATTTTATATATTTTTTGTATCTCTATTTTTGTATTTATGTGTAATAAACTATTAATTATGATAAATAAAATTATTTTGATAAAATAATATTATATCAAGATTTTTCTACAGGATCATGCCAGCTGACGAAAGTATCCCATAGTCGGAGTTGTGGAGCAGCTCAGTTCGTCATGGGAACGGGGCCTAGGTGGGAACAAGTTTTTTGTTTGGGGGGCACTGTCTACAAGGGGGAGGTGGGGGCTGTAAGGCACTGTACATGGGGAGGTGGGGGCTGTATGGCACTGTCTACAAGGAGGAGGAGGGGGATTATGGCACTGTCTACAGGGAGGCTGTATGGCACAGTCTACAGGGGAGAACTATCTACAAGGGGGGTGGCAGCCAGGGGGGGGCATTATGCTGTGTGGAGGCAACAAAGCGGACATTATACTGTGTAGGGACACTACAGAGGGCAATATACTGTGTGTGGCACTTAGGACGCATAATACTGTGTGGGCACAATTAGAGGACAAAATTCTGCATCCTTGAAAGGGTTATAATATAATATATTATTTATTATTATACTGTATGGTGGGCACTAAAGGGGCATTATACTGTGTGGAGGCGCTATATAGGGCATTATACTGTGGGGGCATTATACTTTTTTATGGAGCATTTTTTTTATGATGGGGTGGGGCGCCGAAAGATAATTTTGCACGGGGCACCATCTATCCTAAGGCCGGCCCAGGGTGCTATCTACAGGGGCTGTGTGTGGCACTATTTACAGGGGCACTGTGCATGTGGTGCTTTACAGTGTTTGACACAATTATATTCAGGGGCTCAGTATTTGGTACTATTTTTATTCAGGGGTGCAGTGTATGGTGGTATAATATTTAAGGGCACTGTGTGTGGCACCATGAGAATTTTATCTTTGTTTGTAGGTGTGGAAATGTTGGAAAACTGAGGAGCTGAAGACATCTGAGTGGCAAATTCTGGGTCATGGCTGGGAGAAGTCGTCATGAAGTCTGGACCGAATAGAGAAGAACAGAGGAAATAGAATCTGAGAAGATGTCGCCTTTGGGTCACTCGATTTATAAAGAATCTGTCACCTCTCCTCACATATATATTATGGGAAATTCTTGTGTTTCACAAAAAGTATTTGTGCAGTCCATGACTGAAAGACAAATGGGTGTTACCATGCCCCTTCTCAGGAAGATGTGTTCCTGCACAGTGTAATACTGTCAGCGATGGATGGAGAATGTCAGTATGCAGGGACAAAGCCCTTTGACAAGGGGAATCTCAACACCCATTTGTTAATGCTTGCACAAAAAGGTGGTGTTCACTATAGTTACGGCGCGGCAGAGTGGCGGTGGAGAAGGGGGCCCCAAGTTTGGGTAACAGCCCAGGGCCCATAGTCTATTTAATCCACCACTGATTACAGCTGACACCCTGCTCCAATGGCCGGGATTGGCAATAACTCTGATCCAGACTGTTTAACCTTGCCTAAATGCTATACATTTATTGTACAGTTTGTTATGGTCATAATGATATTAATATGTCTATATGGGACTTATATTTAATATTTTACCCCATCCCGACATCCGCCATACATTACAGCGGAAGTCTGAAGGGGGAAGTATCGAGCAGGATCCCGGTCTGAGTCCGCTTCATATGCTGCAGGTGTCAGGTGTGTATTACAGCTGACATCCTGCGTTAACGGCCGGAATGCTCATCAATAGCGACCACTGCAACTAAGCTGTTAGGCAGAGAGAAAGCCCCCTTTATCACCCCAATGCGGGGTTTTCTAATGTCTGTCATGGCAGCCTTAGGCTACATTCACTCGACATTGAAAAAATGGGCATTAAAAATTGATCAACTGTCAGTTTTTTATGGCCATTTTGCATCAGTGTTTATCCATTTCCAGTCCGTCTGTCCATTTTTCTGTCCGTTTCTCATCCAGTTGCCATCCATTTTTCATTTGTCATCCGTTTTTCATTTGTCAAGGTTTTTTTTCATCCAAACCCCCTGAAAACACCACAGTGCCTATGTAGATAGTGCCACAATGCCACTGTACATAGTGCCACATTGCCCACTGCAGATAGTGCCCGCATAGTGCCAGTGCCCACATATTGCCAGTGCCCACATAGTGCCATAGTGAAAACTGTAGATAGTGCCACAGTGCCCACATACTACCACAGTGCCCATATATAAAGTGCTATAGTGCCCACATATAAAGTGCCAGTGCCTACATAGATAGTGCCCCAGTGACCATGTAGATAGCGCCACCATGTCACCTCTAGATAGTGCTCATATAGTGCCAGTGTGCCCATGTGGATAGTGCTATCTAACACTCGAATATAGCGCTACACCCCCTGTAGATAACACCCCCCACTGTAGATAGCGCCACACACCCCACACCCTGGAGATAGCCACACACACATACACACACACACACACACACACACACACACACACACACACACACACACACCCTGTAGATAGCCTTACATACCCCTGTAGACAGCACCATTGGGTCTCCCTCTAGGAGTGGAATCCCCAGCCAGAGCATTGCCGACGCTCAGACCGGGAGTTCCTCAACTATAGGGAACCCCTGATGTCAATGTCCATATATGGATATTGACTCCAGGGGCTCCTCCAGGAACGGAATCCATATATATGGACAGTGATGTCAGGGGGCCCCCCCTCTTGGAGCGGAGTTCCCGGCCAGAGCATCGGCAATGCTCTGGCCAGGAATTCTGCTCCAGGAAGAGCCCCTGTCATCACTGTCCATATATATGGATTCCGTTCCTGGAGGAGCTCTTTCTAGGAGCACAATCCCTGGCCAGAGCAATGCTAACGTCTGAAGACCCCTAACGCCACTGTCCATATATGGACAGTGACACCAAGGGCTTTGCCAAGATAGGATTCCCCGGCCAGAGAGCTTGCGATGCTCTGGCCGGGAAATCCATAGTTGAAAGCCCTGACATCACTGTCCATATATGGACAGTGATGTCAGGGGCTTTACCCTGGCTCAGCGCTTAAAGCAACAGCGCTTAAAGTCACAAGAGGGAGTCCTCTTGTGAAGGTCAGGATAAGTTTTTAATGGCCGTCACAAGGATTGATTCCTGAAAAACAGGTGTTAAAGACTGATCCATTGAGTTCTATCGAGGACGTCTGGCCGTGAAAGCGGCCATCACACGGCTATTTTTCCTTGTCGTGTAAATGTAGCCTTAGTGCCTTATTAAGGTCCCAAGGTCTGTCATCTTTGTCCTCCTATTAAGGGCTTAATAGGAGAACAAAAAAAAGCACATTACACTGCAATACATAAGTGTTGCAGAGTATTGTACCACCGATCTAATGATAAAAAATGGCACTAAGAAACATGTAAAAGTTTTTGGGAATACACAAAAAAAAGTTACAAAATAATCTTTTTTTCTATTGTTCCTCTTAAGTAATGTAAATAATAAAAAAATAAATATAATTGGTATTGCCGCATCCATCTAAACTCTTCTAATATATAAGATAATATATAGATAATATTTATCCCACACAGTGAATGTGGAAAAAATGTAATACGCAAGAATTGCTGTTTTTGTCACTTGCCTCTCACAATATTGGAATAAAAAGTGATAAAAAAAGATGCATGTACCCCAAAATGGTATAATTAAAAACTGCAGCTCACCCCATAATAAAAACAAGCCCTCACACAGCTCCATTGACATATAAATAAAAAGTTATGGTTCTCAGAATATGACAACACAGAACATTTTTTTTTTGTAAGAAATTGTTTTCATTTTGTAACAGAAGTAAAACAAAAAAAAAAAAGTAAATATGTTTGATATCAACGTATTCGTATTGACCTGCAGAATAAAGTTCACATGTAATTTTTACGGCAGGGTGAAAGCCGTAAAAACAAAACCCAAAAAACAATGTAGGAATTGCAGTTGTTTTTTCAATTCAAAAATTTTTTGGGGAAGTTTGTCAGTATATTTTATGCTACATTAAATGGTGTCATTAAAAACTACAACTCGTCTTACAAATAAAATAAGTCCTCATATGGCTATGTCGACAAAAAAAAAAAAAAGTTATGCCTCTTGGAATGTGGGAAGGACAAAACTAATATGAAAAAAGAAAAAAAAAAGAGAAATGACTGCAGCGTGATTTATGATTGTTTAACACTGGTCTAGTTTGTTGGTTTATTCCTATGTCATTGCTGGGCTTCTATTTTCTCATTAAAATATGACAAGTCTAACTCCAAGTCACTTTCACATATTAATAAAAGTCTAATTTCCAGCCTTAGACGATTTACTCATAGAGGATATCATATAAGTCAAAATGTCAAAATGTTCATGTCTTCCCTTCTTGTGGGACTCACTGAGTCATAGGTTCTAGTCTCATATTGACAGCCATTGATTTTTGATATTTTACATCAGGGCAGTTTCAGTTCCAGTCATAAGCATACATTATCCTAAACTAATATTCCACCAGAGTGCAGTGTCCATAACATCCATAAAATGTCAAATAATGTCATTTTAGGTTACAGCAATCAATATTCAGTCTACAAAAGTAATTCATTATTTAAAATTGTTTTTATGTTTAATTGCCATGTCTTTCTCATCAATTAAATGTATTGATGCCAAGTAGCAATTCTAGTCATAACCTTTACAGAGCATTGATTGATACAAAGTAAAATTTTGTTTCTAATCACATCTATTTTGCACATTTGCTGCACAATTTGATATAGTAGGATCATCCCGGGGTATGGTGAAGATGTTCTGGTGCGAGGGAAGGAGATAGATAGTATCAGCTTCCTCTTCAAAGATCCCAGTAGTCTTTTACTTGGCCTCTCAAACTGCTAATGTATGTGTCTGAAATATATGTTAATGCAAACTCTGACAGCAGGGACATTGAGAAATGCCTTTTAAATCATATGCAGCAACTGTAGGGTCGAAGCGATTATTTCAAATGTCATATTGAAATGTAGAAAGAGGGAATTAAAAATATAAAAAAGATCAAAACTCCAAGAGATACTTTTCATACTGTAGTCGCCTAAGTCATAATAGACTTTACTAGATGTAGTCACTGGAGGATTTAATCTACTTTTGTATTACTTTTATGTCACCAGATAAGAGAAAAATGGAATATCTATTTAATGGCAAGCAAATAGGATAAAATACAATCGCTTTTTTTAGTTGTCCTAACTAATGTAAAATTGGACCAAATTTTTTTTAATTCTTATATATTAAAGGTGTTATTCAGAATTAAGAAAACATTCTTTTTTTTTTCAGAAACAGTACTACACATGTTAATGAGCTGTATCTGTTATTACCTCTCAGCCCTATTCACTTAAATGGCGATAAACTGCAATACCAGACACATTCAATTGACAAGAGTGACGCTGCTTTTGGGGGAAAAGAATGTTAAACCCTTTTTTCTAATCCCGGACAAGTTTATGATTCGGGTCCATTTTTTCGATCCAGTCTCTAAATATACACAAGACCTATGTGGATAGAGTGGGATTCTAATCCTATCAAAGCACAAATTGGATTCATTTGAGATTCATTTGATAAATAATTATATCTGCCACATTACATTTAAGAGGTTGTGTCATTAAAACAGCTGGCCCGGCGATCAGCAGTTTCTTTAAATGAAATTAAGTATTATATGTAGGCAATTAAAATGACCGTATATGAAGTGTAATTTCCACTGGGGTTGTGGATCCACTGGGACAGTCACTGGTCGGTGGTACCTAGCGGGCAGGCTGGTGCCAGATAGCTGGAAGATGACTTGTGCTGGATTATCGGAAGCTGAACTGGTCTCAGACACTGGACACGGAAACTGAAGTCGTCACGGACAGTGGATTTGACACGGATACTGGACGCAGATACTGTACTTGTCATGAACACCGGACACGGATACTAAAGTCGTCACGGACACTGGACTTGACACGAACACTGAACGCAGATACTGGACTTGTCACAGACACTGGACAGGGATACTGAAGTTGTCACGGACACTGGAATTGCCATGGACCCTGCACACAGATGCTGGACTTGCCACGGACACTGGACACGGATACTGAAGCTGTCACGGAAACTGGACTTGACACGGGACACTGGTTTCAGGGACAGACTTCGGAACCTTTGCAGACTAACACAAGATTAGCGACAACATTGCTCAGGCACTGGGGAAAGGGGCAGGGTCCCTTATAAGTACCAGGGTGCATAGTGACAGGATGGGGACAACTTTACTGGTGCGCTGGCCCTTTAAAAATTGGCACAAGCTTGGGCGCACCCTACGGAATAGACAAGGAGAGGAGGCAAAGAGCAGAGCGCGCTGGGATCCCTGGGAAGGAAGACGCCGCCGGAAATGCATAGTCCTGCGGTTGCGGCTGAAGGCAGGCATTATATGAAGTATTTGCTGGAGACCACGGATTATGCGACCTGCAATGTAATGTTTCTAAATTCTAAACTATTTTTGTATTATATGACTATTGATTTAAAAATGTATATATGTAGTTTTATACTGGTTCACAGATATCTTTCTTTTGTATCAATGTTAAGAGGGTATTACAAAAAAAAACACTTCCACCATGAATTGTAACCAAGGCCTTTGACCTAGAAGTGCTTCCATGTCAAAATGTACATACAGTATAAGGAGGGAAATTTATTTTTTCTTTTCACTTTTTTCAAGCCTCAGGAAGACCCTAGTTCAGGGTTGAAAGGCGTAGCTTTTATTTTAATTTTATGACACAGCATGTATGTCTTTTAAAAAAAAATGTTTTTTTACCCTTATTTGATATCTTGTCCCGACTGGGATTTTAGTTGAATTTAATCGACAAGTGCAGGAGTGCCTTCCATCAGGGGTGATAATTTTTTTCTTCTTCACAATTTGGATCGCTTCCACATCGACTACCGCTGATCATTCAGCCGCCGGTGTTCACCCAGAGGGCTAGCAGACTGCACATATACGGAGTATTGAGGCTCCATTGGTTTAATGATCGAGTTGTGATGACCATCCGGCACAACTTTAAAAGGTGACTGTAAAATGTCATTTTAAGCACATTACTGTTGACCAACCTGCAACAACAACAACAATACCCTCAGAGGAGCGCTCGGTGTCTTCTTTTTTCTTTCCATTTCACTGCCATGAAGTATTACATGCCAGGGACGCAATTGACTAATAATACTTCAATGCACTGGGTTCGCCAGACTAGGAGACATTCTTACTTAGCAGATTTTTACTCTGGCTCGAAGTGGGGGATTCTAGTAAAATTGTTCCCCCCACTGAATTCTAATGGGCGTCATTTTTTACTTTTTTGTCAATGTAGCTGTATGTAGAGTTTTAGAAACCATGTATGCTAGAATTAAATTTACCTTATGGAGGAAATGCATATGTTTTATAAAAAATGCAATTACATTTTGCTTTATATACCCCGATTACTCTCTGTCACTAGAAACTTCACATTATATCTCTCTAGGTTACCAAAAACTGGGAACTAGACTACTAGATCATCAAAAAAATGTGACCTATATTACTGGATCACCAGGTATTGACTGGACATTATACAAGTGGGTGACCATAAACTGGGCAGAAAGCCACTGAAAACTGGCAAAGGCACAGACTATACAACGGCTTACTAGGAAACTGACAGTAAGTTGATTTTTTTACCAGTTTTATTAGGTCATGAAGGACTGAGAACAGAATCTACAGCTGGGAACATGGGCGTAGCTTTACGGTTTTCAAAAGGTCCCTCTGCCCCATGTGAAGAGACCAATACTACAAATGACACTTGATAACTGCGGGGGCTTGTTACAGATTTTGTATTGGGGCCCAGAAGCTTTTAGTTAGGCCTTTTCGCTAGAAAATTTACCTATGGAAATAATTGAAACCTAAGGCCTCATGCGCACGAACGTATTTTTTTTCCTCCCGTAAATACTGGCGTAAATACGTGTCCGGTGTCACCAGTATTCCACCCGTATTTACGGGCAAGTTTTCGCTGCAAAATTGCACTGCACTAATCGGCAGCCCCTTCTCTCTATCAGTGCAGGATAAAGAGAAGGAGCAGCCCTTTCCGTAGTAAAAGTAAAAGAAATTCAGACTTACCTGGCCGTTGTCTTGGTGACGCGTCCCTCTTTCGACATCCAGCCCGACCTCCCTGGATGACGTGGCAGTCCATGTGACCGCTGCAGCCTGTGATTGGCCTGTGATTGGCTGCAGCGGTCACATGGGCTGAAACATCATCCCGGGAGGCCGGACTGAAGGAAGAAGCACGGAGTTCTGGGTAAGTATGAACTTCTATTTTTTTTACACGTTGATCTATATTGTGATCGGAAGTCACTGTCCAGGGTGCTGAAAGAGTTACTGCCGATCGTTTAACTCTTTCAGCACCCTGGACAGTGACTATCTCCTGACGTCACCTAGCAACGCTCCCGTAATTACGGGTGCACACCTGTAGTCACCCGTAATTACGGGAGCCCCATCGACTTCTATGGGCCTGCCCGTGCCGTAATTACGGCCTGAAATAGGACATGTTCTATATTTTTCAACGGCACGGGCACCTTCCCGTAAGCATACGGGGAGGTACCCGTGGCCAATAGAAGTCTATGGGCCCGTTTTTACGTTCGTGTGCATGGGGCCTAAATCTTAAAGAAGCACTCCCAAGCTTTTTTTTTACATAATGCTGCCTGTAATCTTACCCTAAGTACTGTAATGTTACAGACTTTTGTTTTGTATAGCTAGCAATAGAAATTTAGTCTTACCATTCTTACTGCTCCGCCTCCATCTTTAACTGTTATTTTCTCCTTCCCTCTATATGGTTGTTCCTCCTCCTGTTCTTCCAAGGCTGTGACTGCAAGTTCTACATGACAGGGAAGCCCATCAACCCCCGCTAAAACAGTAAGTGTCCCCTGTAGACAGTGCCCATATAGTGCCACAGTGCCCATGTAGTTAGTGCCATACCCCCTGAAGATAGCGTCACACATCCCCCTGTAGATAGCACCACCCTCCCCCTATAGATAGCGCCACACACACCCTGTATATAGAGCCACACACGCCCTGTACATAGTGCCACCCCCCTCACCCTGTAGATAGCCACACACATCCCGCACTGCAAATAGCGCTCCCCCTATAGTTACTGCTATTAGGGCTTCTTATGAGAGCGGAATCCCCAGCCAGATGATGCTCTGGCAGGGTATACCGCTCCTAGAGGGAGTCCCTGACGTCACTGTCTATAAATGGATCGTAATCCCCAGCCAGAGCTCGCATAGGGAGCCCTAATGGTGGTAACAACAAGAAGGGGGAGCGCTATTTGCAGGAGGGATGTGTGTGGCTATCTACATGGTGTGGTGTTTGTGGAGCTATCTACAGGGGGGGTGTGGCTCTATATACAGGGGGGTGTGGCGATATCTACATGGGCACTCGGGGGGAGCACGGGAGGGGAGCAGGCTGTGAGGGACGTCACACTGTAGTTCAGATCTCGCTCAAACTGGCTTCTGGTCCGGCCATTACTTCAAGAACATTTTAGTGAGTCTGATTGTGGTGCTGGAAACACAGAAAAAAAGTTAAATGGTAAATCTATCATTTTCTGCTAAAGAACTTACTATAATAATAATTGCTCTTCTGTTTTTTTTTATCTAACCAAATCAGTGTCTAGAAGAACCACAAAATACATTTAACATAGCAAAATGCATGAAATACATACTCAAAATGAGTCATTTTATGCAGAATCAGGAAGGCAGAAATACTCCTACATGTATGATTCAGATCAGTTACGCAATGATTCAGATTAGTTATGTAGGAGTTACACTGAACGTATAGAATGGCTTTTAGGAAAAATAACTGCTAAATAACAATAATAACACATTTCAGTTGTGAAGAAAGGAAAATTAAATGTCTTCCATTGAGTGTTGAATGAAGAGCAAGTGCAAATGTTTTACTTAAAAGAAAAATAGGAAATGACAGTATCATAAAGTCCGTGTTCTGCGCATTCTATGCATTATTAGCTAGAAAATTAATGTCCTTTGCAAATCCCTCAGAAATTCATGTTATTAACGATATGACTAATATTTGTAATGTGGTTAATATTATAGTACAGATTAATTAGGCATCTCAAATGCATAAAATAATGTTTGGCCGTCTAGAACTTTTTTTAATTTACATTCATGTTAGGGTATGTTCACACGCAGAGTCAAAAGCGTCTCAAAATACGGAGTTGTTTTCAGGAGAAAACAGCTCCTGATTTTCAGACGTTTTTTGTGCCACTCGCAATTTTCGGTGTGTTTTTCATGGCGTTTTTTACGGCCGTTTTTTGTGCTTTTTTCAATAGAGTCTGTGGAAAACGGCTCCAAAAACATCCCAAGAAGTGTCCTGCACTTTTTTTTCGCGGCCGTTTTTTCACAACTAAAAAAACGCCACGAAAACTCTCCATCGAAACAGAACGCCGTTTTTCCCATTGAAATCAATGGGCAAATGTTTGGAGGCAATCTGCTTCCGATTTTTCTGGCGTTTACGGCCGAAAATAGGCCGTGTGAACATACCCTTACCTTTATGTATGTAACATATGCACAATTTAATTGTACTTTAAATGCATTTTTTTGTATGCTTTTTACAACTCTGATGTAATGATCACTAATGATGTATTCACAAGTGGAGGGTATAAAACCCTGACTGACACATATCACCATTGCTTGACAGAGGTCCTGCTGAGAGGACTGAAACGTAGCTATTTCTGTACATGGGTGAATAAACCACTATCTTTGCAACTACTTTTGGAGTGCTGCGTCTATTTCCTCGTTCGTGTACCTTTATTTAGGTAGAATATTTGAAGAGGTACACTGGCTTACAAAGTCCACATTTGCATTCTACTTACCAGTAGTAAGTTCTCTGTATAGCAAAGTCCCCAACCAGTCTTACACGCACATTTAACCCTTTAATGACCAGCCAATTTTAAACCTTAATACCAAGCTATTTTTTAAGTTTTTCCATCGTCGCATTCCAAAAGCTATAACTTTTTTCTTTTTGCGTCTATATAGCTGTGTAAGGTCTTGTTTTTTGCGGGACAAGTTGTATATTTTAATAGCACCATTTTGGGGTACATATAATTTATTGATGAACTTTTATTAACTTTTTTTGGGGGGGAATAGAAAAAACCCAGACATTTTGCCGCACTTTTTTGCATCCTAAATCTACGCCGTTTACCGTGTGGTATAAATAACACAATAACTTTATTCAGCGGGTTGTTACGATTGCAACGATACCAAATTTGTATAGATTTTCTATGTTTTACTACTTTTACACGGTAAAGACACTTTTTTTTCAAAATTATTTGTCTTTGTGTCTCCATATTTGAGGAGCCATAACTTTTTTATTGTTCCGCTGATGCAGCTGTATGAGGGCTTTTTGTTTTGTTTTGTTACCATTTTGGAGTACATGTGACTTTTTGATCAGTTTTTATCAAATTTATTTAAGGCAGGATTCACAGAAAACAGCAATTTTTCCATTGTTTTTTATTTTATTTTTTACGGCGTTCACCATGCGGGTTAAATAATGTAACAGCTTTATCGTTGGGGTCGTTACGAATGTGGCGATACCAAATATGTGTAACTTTTTCGCTTTATTTAGTTTTTTTTAATAGTAAAGCATTTTGTAATGGAAAAAAGTGGGTCTTTCATTTTTTTTTTTTCACTTTTTTTTTTAAATTAACTTTATTACTTTTTTACTAGTCCAACTAGGGGACTTTAATATGCGATTATCTGATCGCTTTAATAATACACTGCAATACTTTTGTTTTTTTTGGAGTTGTTCTTAAGTGCAGTGTACACAGTATCTAAGGCCAGGGTGGAACACAGAAGAGGATAATATAATATTACAGAGAGATTTGTTAAACTGAAGTTTTGGGCGGAGAAATGAAATTTTAATCTGGAAAATTATGCACTTGGGCTGAGAAAACTCATTTACAATTATGTATTAAAGCAGATCTGTAATCGGACTATGTTGTCTTATGTAAGGGCAGAATAGTATAGAGACAGGTCCGTCATTTTATAAGCCCAAACAGGCCTGTTGGCTAATAGGAGCTATGAAAGAATACAGCGAACTCATAGTTATGAGTCTGCTGTATACATGAGGCGAGCACTCCCCCACCTCTCCCTGCCTTCTTTCAGCTCCCCCGCCCCTCTCAGCAGTGATTGATGGCGATATTGATTGACAGTAAACTTTATTTTAGCAATCAATGCCAGGCAGCTGCATCCAAGGCAAATACGATCATGGGATACATCAAAAGAGGTAAAGATGCCCATGACAAGAACATAGTTTTGCCTCTATACAAATTACTTGTCGGACCACACATGGAATATTGAGTACAATTTTGGGCACCTGTCTATATGATGGACTGGAGTAGGAGCAGAGGAGGTAATTTAAGGAATAAGTGGATTACTGTAAGTATAAAGATGATTAAATTTTGGGTAATTTCGTTTGGAAAAAAATCTGATTTTGGGGAAATCTGATTACTTTGTACAAATATTTCAATGGACAGTACAGAAAGCTATTGAATGATCTTTTTAAATACCTAGGCCTGTAACCATGTCAAGGGGGCATCTGCTTAAATCTAAAGTAAATACGGTCTCACCATAAACATATGATGGGAATTCTTTACTGTAAGGGCATTGAGACTTTGGAACTCTCTGCCACAGGATGTTGTGATGGTTAATTCGTTGAAGGTGTATAAGAGCAGACTGGATGCCTTTCTTTAAAGATATATAATCGCAAGTTCTGGGTACTAGACTGCTGAAGATGGGTAATTGATCCAGGGATTTATTCTGATTGCCATTTATGTAGACGGGAAAAAATTTGTCACCACTTGCCTTCCTCTCGATCAACATTGTAGTTTTTTTTTAGGTTAGATTGGATGGACCTCTGCCTTTTTTCAACCTTATAAACAATGTAACTACAATGCATTCAGAAAGTCTTTAAACCCTTTCAATCTTTTCATATTTTGTTATGTTAAGGCCTTATGCAAAATAAAAAAAAATAAAGTTTTTATTCTGCACTCAATACCCCATAATTACAAATTGAAAACTGAATTTTGGTAATTTTTGCAAATCTATTGAAAAGGAAAAACTTAAATATTGCATTGACATAAGTATTCAGACCCTTTACTCAGTACTTAGTTGAAGCATCTTTGGCAGTGATAACAGCCTCCAGTATTCGTGGGTATGATGCCACAAGGTTTGCACACCTGGATTTGGGGATTTTCTGCCATTCTTCTCTGCAGATCCACTCAAGCTCAGTCAGGTTGGATGGGGACCGTCGGTGCACAGCCATTTTCTGGTCTCTCCAGAGATCAGGGCCGGCTTCAGGTTTAGGGGGGCCTTGGGCGACAGAGCCTTAGTGGGCCTCTTTGTGGTGTAACTTGAGCGGCCGCGGTATAAAGGCACAAACTAGACAGTGAATATGAAAACATTTTATATGATATACTTAAATACAGGGCCCCAGCAGTAAGTATCCTTGTACTAACATACGTTCACCCCCAAAAAAATGTGTGTGTATGTGTGTGTTTGTGTGTGTGTGTATCTAATTGCTTTGCTTTGTTATGTGTTACTAATTTTTTTGTGTGTTTGTTTTTTTTTTACAGGTTTCGGCTGTTGGACTACTTTGGATTCGAGTACTACTTCGATGACGGCTTTTTTTATTCTCAATAAAATGGTTAAGGAGGGATGTGTGTTTTTTTAATTTCAATAAAATATTTTTTCTTTGTCCTTGTATTTTTTTAAGCTTTATTACTACCACCTTACTAATGGCCGCTGGCTGATTGACAACATCCATTACTAAGGTGGGGCTTACTGTTAGCCGGTGCAGAGGCTATCGTTAACCCCCATTATTACCCCGGTACCCACTGCCACCAGGGGTGCTGGGAGGAGCAGAGTACGATCCAGCACCCGACCATCTGTAGTGATGGTCAGGTACTGGGGCGGCTGCAAGCTGGTAGTATTATTAGGCTGGGAAAGGCAAGAAACAGTGGCCCTTCCCACTCTGGTAATGCTGCCTGCCGTTTCGGTGTTGTATCTGTCTGGTTATGAAAAATGTGGGGTCGTTTTTTCCATTTAAAAAAAAAATAATTACGTGGGGTCCCCCCCATTTTTCATAACCAGCCAGACGCAACACAGCAGCAGCCTGGCATTACCAGGATGGGGAGGTCACTGTTTCTGGCCTTTCCCAGCCTAATAATGCCAGCTTATGGCCGCCCCAGTGCCCGACCGTCGCTACAGATGGTCGTGTAATGGATTGTACCCGGCTCTTCCCGGCACCCCTGGTGGTGGGGGGAACCGGGTTAATAATGGGGGGTTAGTGTTAGCCTCTGCACCGGCTAACACTAAACCCTGCCTCAGTAATGGATGCTGTCAATCAGCCAGTGGCCATTACTGAAGTTGTAATAATAAGTTTAAAAGAAAATACAAGAACAGAGAAAAAATATTTTATTGAAATAAAAAAAAACACACTACCCTCAATAACCATTTTATTGAAAATAAAAAAGCCATCATCGAAGTAGTCCTCGAATCCGACGTAGTCCAATGACCGAAACTGTAAAAAAACACAAACAGACAAAAAAACTGAGTAACATATGTGGTAGTTTTAGATACAGGGCCAATGTGTGATACTGTTTGTTAGACCATATATCTAAGCCTACCACAAGGTAGGCATAGATACAGGGCCCATCAGACAGTATCATACTTGGACATGCATACATACATGCCCCCATATAGAAGTTAGTCCGTTGTTGTTCTCCCATGTAAAAGTCAAGCGAGCCCCCAGTTTCTGCCCTGCCCCAGTTTATGCCCCATGTAAAAGTTTTAGATCACAGGTTTGTGTCCCCGTCCAGTTTGGTGCCTTTGCTCCAATAAAAATAATTAAAACAAACTCACATAACACAGTCCCATCTCCCATCACTGTCTTCTCACTGGCACTTGTTTTGGCACCGCTCGCATCCACAATAACACAGCGATGCGGCGCAGTCGCACAAATAACGTAATGGCGTCAGCGTGACATGAATACGTCATCTGCGCCGCAACGTTAGGTTGTTATGGATGCGAGAGGCGGGGCCTCCGCTCTGCTCCTCTGCAATCTGCCACCATGCACCACGGACAGCTACAGTTCGTTTAAGCACCCGGCGGCAGAGTGGGCCCCTACAGGAGCAGTGGGCCCCGGCACTTGCCCGGGTTCGCCTGATGCTGATATCGGCCCTGCCAGAGATGTTTGATTTGGTTCAAGTCAGGGCTCTGGCTGGGCCACTCAAGGACATTAGGAATAAAAAAGGCATAAAAATGAGTAGTTACTCTGAGACTCTCTCTGGCACAGTTCCTCAGGGAAAATGCAAAGTCTCTTTTGTCTTCATGTGTAAAATAGTTTTATTACATAAACAAACACTGTGTAATGATAACAGCCAGGTCAGTGATTTTAACTAAAAAAGACCACCAAAAAAAAGGCCCGCCCACCCAAAATTTTCATAATTCAGACGTTGTGGATATCATAGCAGACTTGCTGCAGATTTCAGCCTTTGCAATGCAAATGCTAAAAAAAGGCAGTGAAATTCCGCTGCTTCTCCGCAACATAATGAGCATGCTGCGGAGGGAGAAATCTGCACCACAGCCTAATTTCCGCACAGTTATTTTCCACAGTTATTAGTCTGAACTAAGTTTCCTAAAACTGTATAGAAACAAATGTGAAAAACAGCTGCACTCTGGATCAGGTTTTCATTAAGAATGTCTCTGTACTTTGCTCCATTCATCTTTTTCTTAACCCTGACCAGTCTCCCTATCCCAGCCGCTGAAAAACACCCCCACAGTTTGATGCTGCCACCCCCATGCGTCACTGTAGGTATGGTATTGGGCAGGTGAGGAGCAGTGATGGTTGACCTGGAAGTTTCTCCCATCTACACACAGGATCTTTGAAGTTCAGCCAGAGTGACCATTGGGTTCTTGGTCACCTCTCTTACCAAGTCCCTTCTCCCCTGATTATTTCGTTTGGTGGGGTGGCCAGATCTAGGAAGCGTCCCGGTTGTTCCAAACATCTTCCATTTAAGAATTACGGAGCCGCTGCGCTCTTGGAAACTTTCAGTGCAGAAGAAATGTTTTGTACCCTTCTCCGATCTGTGACTCCACACAATCCTGTCTCTGAGCTCTACAGGCAGTTCATTCCTCTTCATGACTTGGTTTTTGCTCTGATTTGCATTGTCAGCTGTGAGACCTTATATAGACAGGGGTGTGTCTTTCTAAATCATGTCCAATCAAATTAATTTACGACACCAATCAAGCTGTAGAAACATTTCAAAGATGATCTAGAGAAATGGGAGGCCACCAGAGCTACATTTTGTGTCATAGCAAAGGGTATGAATACAGTTTTTAATTTTTAATAAATATGCAAAAATTTGTAAAATTCTGTTATCACTTTGTCATTATGGGGTATTGAGTGCAGAATGATGGGAATTTTTTTTATTTATTTTTATTTTATCACAAGGCATTAACATAACAAAATGTGAAAAAAGTGAAAGCGTCTGAAGACTTTCCGAATGCACTGTATGTAACTTTTAGCAAAATTAATCAGTTCAGGAAAAGTGACAAGTTTCAGTCACCTCTGCCCAGTAAACTGAACAACAAAATACTTTTGAACACTACTACAAGCCAGTGTCATTGCTTCCGCTACCACCGACACTCACAACTGTCACATCTCACACAGGTAAACATTTATAAATAGGCTAAAACACTGTTAAGGTGCTATAGACTCTGAGGCTCTTCCAAATTCCCAATTCCCATGCCCTCAAAAGGCTTAAAATAAAAAAAAGACGAAGTAGAGGGAACAAAAGAGCTTGAAAAGTTGGGAAAAAACATACATGCCCCAAATAGACAAATCTATGGGGAGAGAGAGAAAGCGAGTGTGTGTGTGTGTGTGTGCGTGTGTGCGTGTGTGCGTGTGTGCCTGTGTGTGTGTGTGTGTGTGTGTGTGTGCGTGTTTGGTATACAGATTGTAGCAGAATATGTCTTTTTTTTATATGCCTATACTTGAAAGGTAACGCAGTTTTATTTAATTTCTTGTTTGAGTTATTATATGTAAGTAGTTTTCTCCCATTATCCTTTATGACATGTCAATTAGATATGCATAAATGTGGGATCAGTAGAAGTGAGCAACATCTTTAATAAGTTGCCTAAAACATGTTCTAGCTGAGAAAAAACTATTAACTTTGCAATTTAGAAATCATAGTATAATCAATTATGGATGTCAATTTCATGTGGATTTCCCTTATTTAAAGCTGAACAGAACGGGTATCAGAAGATTAGAAAAAGCAAAAATTTTATACTTTGTATGCCGTTTCATTGCCATCTGGCTCCTTCCATGGGGAAAGCTGTAACATAGCACCTTGTACGTACAACACTCATGCATAACTAGTTGTCTGAATATCTGGAAAATGATTTGGCTTTATAAATCGTATTTTTATTTCATACTATATCCCTCTCAATACCACTTCCCCAGAGACAAGTTTAATGCTATGACAGTGGTTCTGCTTTCAACCTGCCTTGTTAATCATAGATTTTAGGTCCTCTCACTTAAGGAAAGAATATTAGATTTCAGTATTTTACAGTAAACAGCTGTTGAGCTCCAAAGTTAGAGACAGATTGAGGGACATGTACACAGAGAAATTATTTGCTAATGTAACTTTAAGATGTTTGCTAGGACTGCCGGGACACAAAAAAACATTCTGTTAGCTTGGCAAAATACCAAGTGATCAATAATGAGACTGAGACATCATTGTGGATAAAACTGGGGGTTGACCACAGCTTTTATTAACGTATGGAGAACTTTGTCCGGTAAAAGATTTAATCAAATTTTTGGTTGAAAACTTGAACACATCACTTCCCATGCCGAGCTAACATGGCCGCAGTGGGCATGTCTCAGTTGGTACAGTTTGGCAAGTGACTTGTACTAATCCTAGCCCTTAACTAGAGAAGAACAAGGTACAACCGCACTGCCAGCTGTGTTGCTGTGTCTGCATGATCAGCATGATGTGGCAACTATCTGCCGCTCAGGAAGAGCATAGTCGCCCTATGTTGTCAACCGGTTAGTATACTATTAAACTAAAAGTGAAATTGTTGGCGGGCACAGGGCTACATAGCCTGAAGGCCTCTTTTGACATTGCATTTGTGACTCTCAGCATACTCGGCCAGCAATTAAAGCGTATCTCTAACTATAGTATAATAAAATAATCATTTTTCTACAGTATATAACTTGTTTAGTGGATTCTGCATCGATCCGCCGGGCTCCATGCTGTGGACTGCTCATAACTCTGCAGTAGGAGATAAAGTGTCCTGCTCTGTCTCCTAGGCTCCCGTCTCCTGTATGAGAGCCAGCACTGTAGGATCGCATTACATTCTTCAGTGCTGACTCCGGTACTTAATATAATTTAGGACATTCTTGGACTCCTCACTTCCATAGAATAGTCCTGTGTTTCTTAACTAGAGTGCTTGAAGGGATTTTCTGGGACTAAATGTTGATGTCCTATCCTTAGGATAGGCCATACATTTTTAATTGGTGAGGCCATGAATGTTTTTGCTAAGGGAAACCCCTTTAAAGTGTAGCTAAACATTTAACAAACTTCTGACATGTCAGAGAGACCTGTCAGAAGTTTTGATTGGTGGGGGTCCCACACCAAGCGCTAAAATGAAGCAGCTGAAGCTCCAGCTTTTTCCGGAAATGTATCGGAGTATGGACTCAATAGACAGTCTATGAGCCCGTACGCCGATACATTTATTTCTGGAAAAAGTGCTCAGTGCTCGGACCCCACCAATCAAAACTTCCATGTCAGAAGTTTGTTCAACGTTTAGCTACACTTTAAACTCTCCAACAGGTCATGATTGGAGGAAATTCTATAAAGAGAATACCTGTGGCAAGTCCTAATGCACTAGTATTTTGTTTTGGGGGGTGGGTGGATTGGCCCTATTAGTGTCTTCTATTGAAAGAGCACCCCTTAATGACACAAACAGTTTGTTTTTAAATTTTTTGTTTTTTGCCGACATAGCCGTATGGGAGCTTGATATTTGGGGGACAAAATGTAGTCTTTCATGGTACCATTTAATGTACCACATAATGTAATGGGAAACTGAAAAAATATTATCTGTGGGGTGAAATGGGCAAAAAACAGCGATTGCGCCAATTTTAAAGCGGGTTTCAATTTTACGGCATTCATCCTGCGGTAAAAACTACATGTTCACTTTACTATGGGTTGATACGATTATGGCGATAATAAATTTATAATTCTTTTATATTTTACCACTTTCATAATAGAAAAATAATTTAAAAAAAAAAATAATCTTTATGTCGCCATATTCTGAGAGCCATAACTTTTTTATTCTCTCGATTTAGCAGTGTCATGAGTCTTCATTGGTACCATTTTGGGGTACATGCGACTTTTGGATCACTTTTTTTTTTTTCATTTTTTGGAGGAGTTCCGGTGACCACAAAACAGCAATTTGGGCGTTTTTAATTAAAAAATTTTAGTTCACCATGTGGGTTAAATTACAATATATTGTAATAGTTTTGATTTTTACGGAATTCGACAATACCCATTATGTTAACGTTTAGTTTTTTTTAACATTACTTTAAGGCAAAAAATGGGAAAAGGGGAGTTTTTTTTACTTTTTTTGGTACATTAAAAAAACTTTACTTAACTGGTTTTTTTTTAAATCTTTTTTTGGAAGTCGCCCTACGGGACTTGAACCAGCGAGCATTGAATCACTTGCACTATATAATGCAATACTAATGTATTGCAGTATATAGCAGTTTCGACATATAGCAGTTTGACCATGGCATCCAAATGGTTAAACGGGCGAAATCAAAGTGATATTTGATCTGCCCGTTGTAGTGAGGTGTCGGCTGTATTATACAGCCCGCTCCAGACTTCCCCTTAACGGCTGCCACTTACATGTATATGACATTTCGTTAAGGAGTTAACCAGATGCTTTTTTCTCTATATTTTTGGAGTAACCATTATAAAATCATGTGATAAATATATTCTGCACTATGTGACTGTTTATTTCAAGTAACTTACACTGCAGATCTCTTGAATTTATTCTCTAAATCATAATGACACGAACACACCACAGCATGTGTCGTAGGTGTGAATGTAAGGGGTTAATCTATATCCAGAACTTAATGTTATAGTCACCTTTTACTCAGATTGCTAATTGAGCTCAAATCTCACCCCAACACAGTCCACACACCCGAGATACACAACCACCTGCCGAGTTTTTGGGCCAACACACGCACAAACTGCTTTCCAGCAGTCAAATTGTTGCCAAACTCTAGGAAAGGCTATGGATTCTTTAGAACACGCAGAGACCAAACTTATTAAAGTTTTAGGCTTTTAAAGGGAATCTCTCAGCAGTTTTAAACCCTCAAAACTGCAGACAGCGCTATATAGATCAGGGGGACGACATTGTAAAGATACCATGCAAATTGCATGACTGAGAAATCGATGTTTATTGCCCCCAGTAGAGTGATTGCCAGTTCCATTCTCTGCTCTGAGTGACGGCTCCAAACAGGAGACCGCGGGAAACTCGAAGCAGAGTGAAGTGGCTGGCAGCCTTCTTTCAGGAGAGCAAAGGAGCACTAAAACTTCAAGGGGCTGACTCAGTGGCACTTGCGATTGTGGTGCCAGGGGAATTAAATGGTCAAGTTGCCGGTTATGCAAGTGGCAAAACAGGTATCGTTACATTGCCCTCCTCCTTCTCTATATAGCGCTGCCAGGTGTTTTGAGGGCTCAAAACTGCTGATAGATTCCAATTAGTAGAAAAGCTGCAGTACTTACAAAAACATTAAAAAAGATATGTCGAAATAAAATTATATAAAAAACATTAATAAAATAAGAGTTAGAAAGAATATAAATACCTAAACACTTATGAAAACAATGGATACACACTCAGACATATATCTGACCCCCAACCATGTGAACTAATATTCATTGTCAAAGTCATATTTTTATTACTTCAGTCTCAGGGTCAGGTTTTTACAGCCACTCATCAGTTCATAAGGCAAATTCATTGTTTATGACTGGACAGTGATGTGATAATGGGGAAGAACAAGGAATATTATATAGTTCATTGTCCTCCAATTCACCTCAATATGGCTCCTTAGTGTAACGTCTATGGCCACGGCCCGTCGTTCTGACTTACCCTCTGATGTGAGTTCTCCTGGGAGACGCCGGCACTCATTTCCTGGTTCAGAGTCTCCCACAGGGTGCACGTGCAAGCGTGCCCGCGCGGCCTTAAAAGGTTAGTGCACACACAATTGCAGGAGATCTGCAATCAGTCCAGAATGCTGCTGGACCATAAAAAGGGCTCTGCCCTCTTGATCATTGCCTGAGCGTTGTTGTGTACCTAAAGTTTGTCTTGCAAATGGTCTCCTAGTGTTTTCCAGATGCCCAGTGTTACCCGTTCCTCCTGCCTGTACCCTGTATCCTGTGCTACCGTGTCTCTGTCCCGTCTAGAGTTGAAGTCGAGTTGTGTCTTCCGCTGCACCTACTGTGTTACACCCACCGGGTGTCTACCTGCTGCCGGAGCCTTATCTTAAGCCTGAATCACCGCTACTGTCTATATTGCCACAGGTACCCTTTCTGGACCATAGACATTGTATTGTACCCGGTTGGCCAGCTGGCTTTCCGCTACGCGGTACGGGCCAGTGGGTCCACACCCCGCATCGTGACACTTTGTTTGGATATACAGATGCCGCTCTATTCAAAGTCTATGGGGCTGGCGGAAACATTTATATCTCCAAATAAGAGTGGGTCCCAGAGCTGGGACCCGCATTTATCAGATATTTATGGCATATCCTGTGGATATGAAATAAATGTCTAAGTTGTGAATACCCCTTTAATTGTCGACAACTCAGTCTCCATCAGATATGCAGATTGCAAGCCTCGGGGCTTGTTGAAAAAGGTATATATCCTGTCCGTATTGTATTATTTTTTTTACCAAAAAGGGATTGGATCCCATAGAGGGGAAAGGAAAACCTTTTCTTTTGAGAGGTTTTATTTTGTTCCCTGCAGGATTCATTCATGTTCTGGTAAAAGAAATACAGGAAAGAGAATATGACATGAAATGCGCTTGTATAAATGTGCTCTTATGCACTTCATTGAGTATAACTTTGTGCTTCTTGCTTTAATTTTACTTTAAAGTAAAAAAATAAATGACAGTAAACATGGACTCATTTGTGTTGCTGCTGATAGCATGCGTGACCTCTAGGGCACCAAGCCATAGATTCTATTTGCAGTAATACTCATTTCATACAAGTACTTTGTTGTTATAACTATTTTTACTGAAACTAAGAAAGAGCCAGCTATGTGAAGTGTATTGGTAAATGGAGAAGATTCCTTCCAGCTATTTTCTATCATTTTAGAAAACATATGTACTGCTAGAGCACAATATATCATTGCTGTAGAAACGGCTTTCTTGCATGATTAGATGGCCCTTCGGGACCTTACAATTTCCTATGGTAACCCACAATCATTAAAAATGAGAGTAGGAAAAATTGTTTAAGATGTTGCACAATGTTTGCCTACAAACACCATGGCCTCTGTTGCCCCTTGGTACACGAGCTCATTGAATGTGCTCAAATTAATTAGATTTACATGCACATCTGTCTCGCAGTTATTTATTTTCAGGAATAGTGGAAGCACAGTCTGCATTAAAATAAGTAATATGGTTTAGTAAATAGACTACGAATGATGCTATAGCTTTTTTTTTTTTTTTTTTTGCTGTTGTACTGTTTATGTATTTTACCATATTATATTTGTGTTTTCTTGTAGAAAGAAAAGCAAAAAAAAAAAGAAATCTTATCATTATTTTGAAGTAGAAGAAATACCTGTTTTTGGAGTTTTCAATAAACAGGATTCATTTGTATTTATTAGATAATATAGAAGAAACTTTGTTGATTTATCTACTATCACATGTGTTACAAATGTTACAATGTTACATTAAAGCAGACTTATATTTAAGATGGACGATCATGGTCCTTAAACCTGTGCCGTTGCATATTTATGGTTCGGGTTGGGTTGCCCGATTGATTGGGCAGCTGAACATCAAATTCCCATCTGTTGCCAGGCTCCCAGGGTAGAAGTCAAAAGAAGATTACTATACATAGTACGTAATGGGATGTGTATACTGTAGAATAGATACTGCACAATGCAGCTGCCTCTACTGCTTGCAATATTCATATGATTGATCACATGATCGCTGGGATACCCGAACATATTAAAAATTGTTAGAGCATTAATTGGTGTGGTAGCTGTTTCTCCATTTTCTTCAGAGCCATAATAGGGCACCTATAGAGATGTATGGGGCCTTTACTGTACCTCCTTATGCCTCAAATTACATATGGAGGCATAGGAAAGTTTCCCTGCGCTTATTCTTGCAGTCAAAAATACCGGAAAGCTCAATGGAAACCTCCAGACATAAGTGTAAATAGAGCTTAGATCAAAGGTGACAAACAATGTGGCTAAGCTTTCCATTGCCACAAATTGAAAAATTGCCAATATCTCTGAGAGTAAAACAAAAAAAAAATTACCTAACATTGGCTATCACTCCAACTCCATGATATTCACTAGTCTATGGCCAAGTTTATGGTTTAGGTGAAAATCCTCTAATGGTAATTAATAAATTGTATAAGATCAATGGTCTGATGTACAAAAGAATTACTCAAAGTCTTTTCTGGTCTGATGACCACACTCTCTGTTCCCAAGGGATGCAATTAAACTTAAAAAATAATTCCCATCCACCATCCCGTATCCCGCAGTATTTTTCATAAATAGTCTAATAGGTCAGATTTTAATCTCTGGGACTCCCACAAATCGGTAGATATAGGAGTCTTCTGCTCCCCCTGTTTAACACTCCAGAGAGGAGGAGACATAGTTCCCGTACAAATGTGCGGCTAGCTCAACTGTAGTTTTGGGAGTTACAAAAAACAGCTGAGCATTTTACAGCTCTCATAAGCTACAATGGAGAGGTTGACCACCTTGTCTTCTCCTTTTTGGAGTAATAAATAGGGGCCCCCATTCTGCCAATAGATGGGTTTCCCAGAGGTTGAGCCACCACCTAACCTGTAGATATGCCATAAATGTCTCAGATGGGAATACCACTTTACAGGAGCACCCTTGGTAAAACAAATGCATTGTGTTGTGCCTAGTTCAGGGCCAGAGGGGGAGGCGCATGACACAGAGATTCAAATATCACCAAAAAGAGAAAATCAGTCATTCACTGCCCCCTATGGCCTGCACTAGGCATAACCCAGTAATAGTTTTGTCTAGATGGCTCATTTAAGTAGATTAAATCAGACACATATAATTTTATCAAAGTTAACTTTGCCTCCTCATAACAGTACCAGTACCACATTGCCCCTTACAAGAGTGCCAGAGCCACTGTGCCCCCTATAACAGTGCCCCCATAATAGAGCAAGCTGCATAGTGTACCCATTAAAGTCGATCCATTAATGCCAGTCAGCCCCAATTCCCAAGCACCTAATTGTCCCCAAGCTGCCCATTGCTCCTCTTCTCTCAGACTTGGACGCTACATGTGATCAGACAACAGAGAACACAGTGGAATTTTAAAACATCCTTTTTTTTGGGGGGGGGGGACCCCAAAACAAGTTACTGAGATTTGAGCTTTGGAGCAGGTGGATTTTGACACTACACAGAAAAATAAAGACTAAACAAATCAATTTAGACTTTGCTTTCTTCCCTAAATATGAAGACATATAGGTCAGGTTAAAAACATAATTAGGCAACATTGATGCAGATTGAGAAATGATCTCATAATTGCATAAAAATTACCGAAATAACAGATCTTTGTATAGAGAATGGCTGCAATTTTAGATGATTTAATTGCTCACAGTTATATAAGAGAAGATACAAACATTAAAAGTAATAAAAATGTTGGTTTTACTAATTGCGGATTTTGTAAAAGGGATGAAAAATGAAGGAGGTATTATAAAATGACTACTTTCCCATCAGGAATATTGAAAATATTAGTGTCGAATCCTATATTCAGGGTTACATAATTTGTGTTGTAAGCACTCAGGAGTCATATACTTAAAGGAACATTCGTCGTAATACATTGTGTTTTGCCTAGTGAAGAGCCTGAGAGCGTCGGACCAGTGACGGACTATCCCGCCGGAGAAGTGGGGGTCCCTCTGGTGGGCCCATCTCTACTAATGAAATAAAACTTCCCTTTGGGCTCTGGTCCGTGCTAGCATTGGAGGCACACTTTACCAGCCATGGTCCTTCTGCAGAAGTTTAATATGTGTATTGCAGGATGACCACTCAAGACTGGTTTAAAAAAAGCTCTTATTTACTGAAGTATTGTGGTTATAAATAGAAAATAAACAGGTTCCGGGAAAATGACTGATATAAAGTCTCTGAGTAGTGAATGATAGAACAAACGGGTTAACCTTGGAAGATTCGTTCAGGTCCTTTTGAGATCCAAACTCATGTTGTGCACATGTAATATCATAGCTCTGTCTCCGCAACTCCTTGCTGCTCAGCTATATTATTCTCTGTGCGAACCCGGCCTCTCCCGCAAAGTGCATGGATGTATGTACGTATGTATGTGTAATGGCAGGAAGGAGGTGAAGGGAAAGTGAGCCCTAATCTACCCACTGCCCTGTCCCTGCCTACTTGCAACGACCCGCCCTAGGCGACGGGGTACAACTGGGCGGCGGTCCCTACGCTGTCTAAGTGCACGGGAGAACAAACAGGGAACACGCAAGGGAAGCGGCAGTAGCCACGGAACGCCGCGAGGAAACGGAGCGGTGAATGAGTAGTCCGGACCAGGATGAAGTGGAGTACACCCAAGTGGGCACGGAGGAGGAAGCAAGCCAGAGGCAAAGCAAAGCAGGTTAAGCGGAACTGCAGCAAGGCAGAAGCACGGCAGAAGCAGGCTGGAGCAAGCAGCAGTGGGGCCAGGAATCCCGAAGAATTACAAGCACTGAGGAGGAGAACAAGGCAGGTAATAAAGGACAGGGGGCGGAGCTAACTCCGACTGACCAGGCCGCGATAGGCTCTCCCACTCCTAAGCCTGCCACCCTGGTTGCTGGGAGATGGTGTCAGTCGAACAGGTCTGGCCTCAGGTGTGGATTGATTAATCCCAGGAGTATACCTAGACGTAGTACCTGGCAGATCCCTAACAGTACTCCCCCTTTTATGAGGGGCCACCGGACCCTTACTAAGAGGACCCGGTTTAGTAGGGAAGAGAAGGTGGAACCTCCTGATCAATACCCCCGCGTGAACATCACGGGCAGGTACCCAAGTCCTCTCCTCCGGCCCGTATCCTCTCCAATGGACCAGGTACTGGAGGGAGCCCTGGACCATCCTACTGTCCATAATCTTGGCCACCTCGAATTCCACCCCCTCAGGGGTGAGAACGGGAAGAGGAGGTTTCCTCGAGGGGGACCAGGACGGGGAGCAGCATTTAAGGAGGGAGGCATGGAAGACGTCATGTATGCGAAAGGATGGGGGTAGCTCCAGACGGAAGGATACAGGGTTGAGGACTTCAATGATCTTATAAGGTCCAATCGGGGAGCAAACTTCCTGGACGGGACCTTAAGGCGTAAGTTCCTGGACGACAACCAGACCAAATCCCCGACGACAAACCGGGGGTTAGCAGAACGTCTACTATCCGCCTGAATCTTTTGTGCGCTCTGGGACGCCTCTAGGTTCTTCTGAACCTGGGCCCAGACAGTGCACAGTTCCCGATGAACATCCTCTACCTCAGGATTATTGAAACAACCAGGGGAAACGGAGGAGAACCTTGGGTTAAACCCGAAATTACAGAAAAACGGGGAGACTCCTGACGAGTTACTGACCCGGTTATTCAGGGAAAATTCAGCAAGGGGAAGGAATGAGACCCAATCGAATTGACAGTCAGAGATGAAACACCTTAAATATTGTTCCAGGGATTGGTTAGTCCTTTCCGTTTGGCCATTAGTTTCGGGATGGAAGGTGGAGGAGAAGGACAGATCAATCTCCAACTTTTTACAAAAAGCTCTCCAAAATAAGGAAACAAATTGTACTCCCCTGTCAGAAACGATATTGACTGGGGCCCCATGGAGACGCAGGATGTGTTTCACAAACAAAGAAGCTAACGTCTTGGCGTTAGGTAGCTTCTTAAGGGGCACAAAGTGGCACACTTTGCTGAAGCGGTCTACTACCACCCACACCACCGACTTGCCCTGAGATGGAGGCAAATCGGTGATAAAATCCATGGAGATATGGGTCCAAGGTCTCTGGGGAATGGGCAAGGAACGTAGTAGGCCCGCAGGTCAGGACCTAGGGGTTTTGGACCTAGCGCAAACCTCACAAGCGGCGACGTAAGCCCTAACGTCTTTAGGCAACCCAGGCCACCAATAGTTTCTGGTGATGAGGTGTTTGGTGCCCAAGATGCCAGGATGACCAGATAGAGCGGAGTCATGGTTTTCCCTGAGTACCCTTAGCCGGTATTGCAGGGGAACAAACAGTTTTTTCCCCAGGGACGTTCCCGGGAGCTGCACCCTGATCAGCCGCAATATCAGAAGCTAAATCAGAATCCGTGGCAGAAACGATTATACCAGGGGGTAAAATACAAGCAGGATCCTTCCCGGAAGGAGGATTGGCCATGAAACTACGTGACAGGGCATCAGCCTTAATATTCTTGGACCCAGCCCTATAGGTAACCAAGAAATTAAATCTGGTAAAGAATAGTGCCCACCGAGCTTGTCTAGGATTAAGCCTCCGGGCCGATTCTAGGAAAACCAGATTCTTGTGATCCGTAAGGACCGTTACCTGGTGTCTGGCCCCCTCCAGGAAGTGCCGCCACTCTTCAAAAGCCCATTTAATGGCTAGAAGTTCGCGGTTGCCAATATCATAGTTACTCTCCGTGGGCGAAAACTTCCTAGAGAAGTAAGCACAGGGACGGAGATGGGTGAGGGAGCTGGTACCCTGGGACAAGACGGTCCCCACTCCCAGCTCGGATGCGTCAACCTCCACAATAAATGGCTCCTCTTGGTTGGGCTGAATCAGCACGGGGGCCGAGATAAAGCACTTCTTGAGGGTCTCAAAGGCCTGGACGGCCTCAGGGGGCCAATGGAGGACATCAGCACCCTTGCGAGTAAGGTCCGTAAGAGGCTTAGCGACGACCGAGAAGTTGGCAATAAATCTCCTGTAATAGTTGGCGAACCCTAAAAAACACTGTAACGCCTTAAGGGAGGCAGGTTGGACCCATTCCGCCACAGCCTGAACCTTGGCAGGGCCCATGCGGAATTCATGAGGAGTGAGGATTTGCCCTAAAAATGGTATCTCCTGTACCCCAAGGACACATTTTTCAGTCTTAGCAAGCAGATTATTCTCCCGAAGGACCTGGAGCACCTTCCTGACATGCTCCACGTGGGAGGACCAGTCCTTGGAAAACACCAGTATGTCATCAAGGTACACAACAAGAAAATTACCCAGGTAATCTCTCAGGATTTCATTAATAAAATTCTGGAAGACAGCAGGGGCATTACACAACCCAAAGGGCATGACCAGGTATTCGAAATGACCCTCGGGTGTGTTGAACGCAGTTTTCCACTCATCCCCCTCTTTGATGCGGATAAGGTTATATGCCCCCCGTAGATCGAACTTAGAAAACCATTGGGCTCCCTGAACCTGATTAAAGAGATCCGGAATCAAAGGAAGTGGGTAATAGTTCCTTACGGTGACCTTATTCAGGTTACGATAATCAATGCACGGCCTAAGACCACCATCCTTCTTCCCCACGAAGAAGAAGCCAGCACCTACAGGAGAAGTCGAGGGGCGAATGAAACCCTTGGCCAAGCATTCTTGGATATACACCCTCATAGCTTCACGTTCAGGACATGAAAGATTAAACATCCTACCCTTAGGAAGCTTGGCACCAGGCACCAAATCGATGGCGCAATCGTAATCTCTATGGGGGGGGCAACACCTCGGAGGCCTCCTTAGAAAACACATCGGCGAAGTCCTGAACAAACTCAGGAAGCGTGTTTACCTCCTCCCGGGGAGAAATAGAGTTAACAGAAAGACATGACATAAGACATTCACTACCCCATTTGGTGAGATACCCAGTATTCCAATCAAACGTGGGATTATGCAACTGCAACCAGGGAAGACCTAATACCAGATCAGACGATAATCCCTGCATCACCAGTACAGAGCATTGCTCCAAATGCATGGAGCCAACCAAGAGTTCAAAAACAGGAGTAGGCTGAGTAAAATAACCATTAGCAAGGGGAGTTGAGTCGATACCTACTACAGGGATAGGATAAGGTAAATCAATAAATGGCATCTTTAGAGACATAGCAAATGCCACAGACATGATATTAGCAGATGAGCCAGAATCCACGAAAGCACTGCCCGTGGCAGACCGGCCAGCAAACGAGACCTGAAAGGGAAGCAAAATTTTATTGCGTTTCACATTAACGGGAAATACCTGTGCGCCCAAGTGACCTCCCCGATGATCACTTAGGCGCGGAAGTTTTCCGGCTTTTTATTCTTGCGCCTGGAACAGGTGTTCAGAAGATGCTTGTCGTCCCCACAGTAGAAGCAGAGACCATTCATTCTGCGAAACTCCCTACGTTGTCGAGGGGACATGGAGGCCCCGAGTTGCATAGGTACCTCAGAGTCCTCCGTGGAGGGGCGAGGAGACGGGACCTCGGGGGGATCGCAGAAAAGTCAGAGGGGAGCACATTGAAGCGTTCCAGCTGACGTTCCCTGAGACGTCGGTCAAGTCGTACTGCTAGGGCCATAACCTGGTCAAGGGAGTCAGAAGAGGGGTAGTTAACCAGCAGATCCTTCAGGGCGTCAGATAATCCTAACCTAAACTGGCACCTTAGGGCCGGATCGTTCCACCGAGAAGCTACGCACCACTTTCTAAAATCAGAACAGTATTCCTCCACCGGTCTCCTACCCTGACGTAAGGTCACCAGCTGACTCTCGGCTAAAGCAGTCCTGTCAGTCTCGTCGTAAATGAGTCCGAGGGCAGAGAAAAAACGATCAACAGAGGAAAGTTCAGGGGCGTCAGGAGCCAAGGAGAAGGCCCACTCTTGGGGCCCTTCCTGGAGTCGGGATATGATGATACCCACCCGCTGGTTCTCGGAACCTGAGGAGTGGGGTTTTAGGCGGAAATACAGTCTGCAATTTTCCCGGAAGGAGAGAAACGTCTTACGGTCCCCTGAGAACCGGTCAGGTAACTTGAGGTCGGGTTCTAGAGGTGAGGTGAGGGGAACTACTAAGGCAGCGTCACCCTGGTTGACCCTCTGGGCCAGGGCCTGGACCTGTAGGGAGAGGCCCTGCATCTGCTGGGTCAGGGTCTCAAGGGGGTCCATGATAGCGTCAGCGTAGGAGAAATGGTAGACTAGGTAAGGGGCTTGTAATTATGTAATGGCAGGAAGGAGGTGAAGGGAAAGTGAGCCCTAATCTACCAACCGCCCTGTCCCTGCCTACTTGCAACGACCCGCCCTAGGCGACGGGGTACAACTGGGCGGCGGTCCCTACGCTGTCTAAGTGCACGGGAGAACAAACAGGGAACACGCAAGGGAAGGGGCAGTAGCCCACGGAACGCCGCGAGGAAACGGAGCGGTGAATGAGTAGTCCGGACCAGGATGAAGTGGAGTATACCCAAGTGGGCACGGAGGAGGAAGCAAGCCAGAGGCAAAGCAAAGCAGGTTAAGCGGAACTGCAGCAAGGCAGAAGCAGGCTGGAGCAAGCAGCAGTGGGGCCAGGAATCCAGAAGAATTACAAGCACTGAGGAGGAGAACAAGGCAGGTAATAAAGGACAGGGGGCGGAGCTAACTCCGACTGACCAGGCCGCGATAGGCTCTCCCACTCCTAAGCCTGCCACCCTGGTTGGTGGGAGATGGTGTCAGTCGAACAGGTCTGGCCTCAGGTGTGGATTGATTAATCCCAGGAGTATACCTAGACGTAGTACCTGGCAGATCCCTAACAGTATGTATGTAAATGTATCATGTGTATATTAATGTGTGTAATGTGTAAAAATGTATCGTGTATATATTTGTATGTAATTCTTGAAATTTATTTTTATGTTATTTTCATAATACTTGTAAATTAATGTAGCTACCTTTTCATATGTTTATAGAAGTAAATATACTTATGGATATTTAAAATTCTAGTATCAATCATGTGCCATTGGGGATC
This sequence comes from Rhinoderma darwinii, assembly GCF_050947455.1. Lineage (NCBI taxonomy): Eukaryota > Metazoa > Chordata > Amphibia > Anura > Rhinodermatidae > Rhinoderma > Rhinoderma darwinii. The sequence goes on from NC_134689.1 coordinate 108,478,654, forward strand.
TCTGTGTGTTGTAAGACCTAGAGAATCCGTCCTGCACCGGCAATAGCTAAATATAACAGATTTAAGGAGTGTTTAAATATTGGGTAACCCCCAATGGGCGGAGATTAGGTCTTCCTTGGTGTTGCGTCCTCACCCATCTCTCTATCAGCGTTCTCCAGCTTTCTATGTCGGGTGTCACGTGACTAAAGCAATTACATCAATGCGCCATCATGTGATTGGCGCGATGACGCTTAGAGACAACAGTCTCGTGATTGGCCGGTACAGCGGGGAGTTCTGATGGGTTACTATAGTGATGGCGCCGGGCGGGACTATACACCACACCTTCAGCGCCATGTTTGTTAGGTTAGGAAAAGCACTGTACAGTGCAAAACAGGCTGTAATCTGCTTGCTGTCTGCAACATCCACCCTGAGAAGCATTTGACTTTATGATTCCACAATAAAGAAGAACACTAAATGGGTGAGTGCCGCATGTTTCTGTACTCCCTTCTCTGCTATTTGTATATATATATATATATATATATATATATATATATATATATATATATATATATATATATATGTGTGTGTGTGTTTAATGTATATATGTGCATGAGTGTAATGTGTGTGTATATGTAATTCGTTTATATGTGTGTGATGTATATATGTGTGTAACATGTATATGATACTTGTCAAGTCTCCTGGAAATCAGGAAAATCCCCTAGGTGCCACATCTTTTAAAATTATACTCACCTCCCTCTTTCCTTCCTAGAGCTGCCACAGACATCGTCCGGAAACCGGCCCCGGGCATCAGTATGTGGTTTGTGGCTGCGCTTGGAAGGTAAAAGTAGAGCATGAACAAGAAGAGGTGAGCATCTGCACATCAGGTCTGGAGTCTGGTTTGGGGGATAGTTTGGCCTGTGGTTTGTATTTATCGACAACTTGCATACTTTATCAGCATTTTGCATAAAGCAACATGACAAGTGTCATGTTTCCATCTTGCTTTATGCAAGATGGCGATAATTTTTTTTTGCTATGGATACCCAGGGGGTCCGTGCCATAGAACCGTGCCGGGAATTATTGAGCATGTCCTAGTTTTTGTTTTTTACGGGCCGTGCTCCCATACTTTGTATGGGAGAACGGCCCGAAAATGGGTCCAGCGGCCGTCGGAGGCCATGCTCGCAATCGCGGGCCATGATTATGGGCACGGCTGTGTGCATGAGGCCTAAATATGCTTTGTTTTAATATAGGAAGGGGGCTCAGAATCAATTCCTCTGGTGGGCCCTATGTACTCCTGTCTGACACTGGGTCCCTGTGTCATGCACTGCCACCTCAAGTCCTGCACTAGGCATAACACAGTGTATTCGTTTTGCTAGGATTTAGCCTTTGTGGCAATCAATATATGGGGAAAATCATTTTGTAAACTAAATGTAAAAGGCTATTAGAGACACACAGATGGTCAGCACATTTTATACAAAACTTAAAGATCAGAATACTATCAGTACAGGCCCTTTTGCAACAAGTGCCAAATAGAAAAATATGGAGGCGTTTATTTTACAGTAAAAGCAAAAGAGCACGCTCATGCTTAAGAGTCCACCATATTTACGAGCCTTTTTGCGTGAATGAGGGTGTGTATTGTGAGGTAGTCATCAATGTGAAGTGAGGAAGACGGGGAAAGGTGGGGGCAGTGCTGTGTTAATAAATACAGCGGACTACTAATAAATATTTATTGTCTAATAATATGTTGTTGTGTGATTCCCACATTTGGAAACATTTTTGGAGTCAGAACAAACATTTATAAAATCAGTAGGTTAAAGAGGTTGTTAAGGATTAAAAAAAAGGGCATCCGGTATTCAAGGTGAAAGTAACTAGTAGGAGGTGGTGCAAGACTTATATAAATTTTCATGTATACAATTTTCATAATGAAGGAACCATCAGTCATTAACCCTTTCGCTGCCAGTGGTTTTGGTACAAAATGCACAATTAAAACCTGAATTACAAATTAAACAAATTATATAATACCTCCATACCCACATGTTTTCTGAAAGTAGACATCCGGAATCTGGTGAAAATGTCACCCAGAACTTTACACTCATGATCACCTGCATGGAATTTGGAATCAAAGTGCATAAAAAATGCATACAAATTCATGGGTGTGTTCAAGGAACATTGTGTTAGAGATTCTGAATTAAGGAAATCCTTGACAAGTATGCTGCCTCTCATTCTGAGAATTGTTGAGGTCCAGTTCAATGATCCGCCCCAACTCCTTCCAATCTCGTTACTAGTGTATTATTATTATTTTTCTTTTACTATTATGTAAAATGTACGTTTTTCATTTGAAAACAGAAATTGTGGAGGTGTCTGTATCTATCAACTGGTTTCCAGTATATTGAGGCACGCAGTGTGCCATCATTGATAGAAACTGTAATGATGGGGGTAGGGAAATAGACACGTGAGCCCTAATCTACCCGCCACTCAGTCCCTGCCTACTTGCAACGACCCACCCTAGGCGACGGGGTACAACTGGGCAACGGTCCCTACGCTCAATAAGTGCACGACAGACAAACAGACAAGGGTACACAGAAGCAAAGGGAAATGGGGCAGTTGCCCACGGCAACACCGTGAACAACAAGAGTGGTGAACGAGCCGAGTAAAACCAGGAGTGTACGAGGTACAAAACGCAGAGCAGGAGAGTAGTGAACAAGCCGAGTCAAACCAGGAGTGTACGAGGTGCCAAACGCAGAGCAGGAGAGTAGTCAGTAAGCCAGGGTCATATGAAGCAGGGTCAAATAGTACAGAAGCTGCAGCAGGGCTAGGAAACCAAACAGAAGAATCACAAGCAAGGAGGAACAGGAAAGGCAGGTATAAATAGAAAGAGGGCGGGAGCTAGCTCCGTCTGGCCAGGCTGTGATAGGCTCTCCCACTCCTAAGCCTGCCATCCTGAGTGGTGGAAGATGGAGTCAGTCTCACAGACATAGAAGCAGGTGCAGACTGATTACCTATGGGCGTATACACAGAAGCTGTGCCTGGCAGATCCTTAACAGTACCCCCCCTTTTATGAGGGGCCACCGGACCCTTTCTAGATGGACCTGGTTTATTGGGGAAACGAAGGTGGAACCTCCTGACCAATACCCCAGCGTGAACATCCCGGGCGGGTACCCAAGTCCTCTCCTCCGGCCCGTATCCTCTCCAATGGACCAGGTACTGGAGGGAGCCTTGGACCATCTTGCTGTCCACAAGCTTGGCCACCTCGAATTCTACCCCTTCAGGGGTGAGAACGGGGACAGGAGGTTTCCTCGAGGGAGCCAAGGACGGGGAGCAGCGTTTAAGGAGGGAGGCATGAAACACGTCGTGTACTCGAAAAGATGGGGGCAACTCCAGTCGGAAGGAGACAGGATTGAGGACTTCAATGGCCTTGTACGGCCCTATAAACCGGGGAGCAAACTTCTTGGACGGGACTTTAAGGCGCAAGTTCTTAGACGATAGCCACACCAGATCCCCGACCATTAACAAGGGGTTAGCAGAACGTCTTCTATCTGCCTGAGTTTTTTGTATGCTCTGGGACGACTCTAGGTTCTTCTGAACCTGGGCCCAGACTGTGCACATTTCCCGATGAACGACCTCTACCTCGGGATTGTTGGAACTAGCAGGTGAAACTGAGGAGAACCGTGGATTAAACCCAAAATTACAAAAAAAGAGGGAGACCCCAGACGAGTTACTGACCCGGTTATTAAGGGAAAATTCGGCGAGGGGAATGAATGAGACCCAATCATATTGACAGTCAGAGATAAAACACCTTAAATATTGTTCTAGAGACTGATTAGTCCTCTCAATTTGGCCATTAGTTTCAGGATGGAAGGCAGAGGAGAAGGACAGATCAATCTCCAACTTTTTACAGAAGGCTCTCCAAAACAAAGAAACAAATTGTACCCCTCTGTCAGAAACAATATTGACAGGGACCCCATGGAGACGCAGGATGTGTTTGACAAACAAGGTAGCTAACGTCTTAGCATTGGGTAGTTTCTTGAGGGGCACAAAGTGGCACATCTTACTGAAGCTGTCTACTACAACCCACACCACCGACTTGCCTTGAGATGGAGGCAAATCGGTGATAAAATCCATGGAGATATGGGTCCAAGGTCTCTGGGGAATGGGCAAAGAACGTAGTAAGCCCGCTGGTCGGGACCTGGGAGTCTTGGACCTAGCACAAACCTCACAAGCGGCGACGTAGGCCTTAATGTCTTTAGGCAACCCAGGCCACCAATAGTTTCTGGCAATGAGGTGCTTGGTACCAAGGATGCCTGGATGACCAGATAGTGCGGAGTCATGATTTTCCCTAAGTACCCTTAGCCGGAATTGCAGGGGAACAAACAGCTTGTTCTCAGGAAGGTTCCCGGGAGCTGAACCTTGATCAGCAGCAATATCAGAGACTAAATCAGAATCAATAGAGGAAATGATTATACCTGGAGGCAAAATACAAGCAGGATCTTCCTCCGAAGGAGGGCTGGCCAAGAAGCTACGCGACAGTGCATCAGCCTTAATATTTTTAGACCCAGCCCTATAGGTAACCAAAAAGTTGAATCTGGTAAAAAATAACGCCCATCGAGCTTGTCTCGGGTTTAGCCTCCGAGCAGATTCTAGGAAAACCAGATTCTTGTGGTCGGTAAGGTCCGTTACCTGGTACCTAGCCCCCTCCAGGAAGTGGCGCCACTCTTCAAATGCCCATTTAATGGCTAAGAGTTTGCGGTTGCCAATATCATAGTTACTCTCAGTGGGCGAAAACTTCCTGGAGAAGTAGGCACAGGGACGGAGATGGGTGAGGGAACTGGTACCCTGGGACAAGACAGCCCCCACTCCCACCTCGGACGCGTCAACCTCCACGACAAATGGCTCAATTTGGTTGGGCTGAACCAGCACCGGGGCCGAGATAAAGCACTTCTTAAGGACCTCAAAAGCCTGGACAGCCTCAGGAGGCCAGTGGAGGAGATCAGCACCTTTGCGAGTGAGGTCCGTAAGAGGCTTAGCGATGACCGAGAAGTTAGCAAGAAATCTCCTGTAATAATTAGCGAACCCCAAGAAGCACTGTAATGCCTTCAGGGAGGCAGTTTGGACCAAATCCGCCACAGCCTGGACCTTGGCGGGGTCCATGCGGAATTCATGAGGAGTGAGGATTTGACCCAAAAATGGTATCTCCTGCACGCCAAACACACATTTTTCGGTCTTCGCAAACAGTTTGTTTTCCCGAAGGACCTGGAGCACCTTCCTGACATGCTCAATGTGGGAGGACCAGTCCTTGGAAAACACAAGTATGTCATCAAGGTACACTACAAGAAATACCCCCAGGTAATCTCTTAAAATCTCATTTATGAAATTCTGGAAGACCGCGGGAGCATTACACAACCCAAAGGGCATGACGAGGTATTCGAAATGACCTTCGGGCTTGTTAAACGCAGTCTTCCACTCATCCCCCTCTTTGATGCGGATAAGGTTATACGCCCCCCGTAGATCAAACTTAGAGAACCATTGGGCCCCCTGAACCTGATTAAAGAGATCAGGAATCAAAGGAAGGGGATACTGGTTCCTTACAGTGACCTTATTCAAGTTACGGTAGTCAATGCATGGCCTAAGACCACCATCCTTCTTCCCTACGAAGAAGAAGCCAGCACCTACCGGAGAAGTAGAGGGGCGAATGTAACCCTTGGCCAGGCATTCCTGGATATACTCTCTCATGGCTTCACGTTCGGGACAAGAGAGATTAAATATCCTACCCTTAGGGAGCTTAGCTCCTGGTACCAAATCGATGGCGCAATCGTATTCTCTATGAGGAGGTAACACCTCGGAGGCCTCCTTAGAGAAAACATCAGCGAAGTCCTGAACAAACTCAGATAGCGTGTTCACCTCCTCAGGGGGAGAAATAGAATTAACAGAAAAACATGACGTCAAGCATTCATTACCCCATTTGGTAAGCTCCCCAGTATTCCAGTCAAACGTGGGATTATGCAACTGCAACCAGGGAAGGCCTAAAACCAAATCGGACGATAATCCCTGCATCAACAGTACAGAGCACTGCTCCAAATGCATGGAGCCAACAAGGAGTTCAAAAACAGGGGTATGCTGTGTAAAATAACCATTAGCAAGAGGAGTGGAGTTGATACCCACTATCGGGACAGGCTTAGGCAAATCAAACAAAGGCATAGCTAGTGACATAGCAAATTCCACAGACATGATATTAGCAGAAGATCCTGAATCCACGAAGGCACTGCCTGTAGCAGACCTACCACCAAAAGAGACCTGAAAGGGAAGCAAGATTTTATTACGTTTCATATTTACGGGAAATACCTGTGCGCCCAAGTGACCTCCCCGATGATCACTTAGGTGCGGAAGTATTCCGGCTGCTTATTCCTACTCCTAGGACAGGTGTTCACTTGATGCTTGTCATCCCCACAATAGAAGCAGAGACCATTCTTCCTGCGGAACTCTCTACGTTGTCGGGGGGACACGGAGGCCCCGAGTTGCATAGGTACCTCCGAGTCTTCCGTGGAAGAGCGAGGCAACGGAACCTCGGGAGGCATCATGGGGGAGTCAGAGGGGAAAACACAAAAACTTTCCAGTTGTCGTTTCCTGAGACGTCGGTCAAGTCGTACCGCTAAAACCATAACTTGGTCTAGGGAGTCAGAACAGGGATAACTAACTAGCAGGTCTTTCAGTGCGTTCGACAGACCCAACCTAAACTGGCACCTTAAGGCAGGGTCATTCCACCGAGAAGCTACGCACCACTTCCTAAAGTCAGAACAATACTACTCCACAGGTCTCTTACCCTGACGTAAGGTCACCAGCTGACTCGCGGCAAAGGCAGTCCTGTCAGTCTCGTCATAAATGAGTCCGAGAGCAGAAAAGAAAAGATCAACGGAGGAAAGTTCAGGGGCGTCAGGGGCCAAGGAGAAGGCCCATTCTTGGGGCCCTTCCTGGAGCCGGGACATAATTATACCCACCCGCTGGCTCTCAGAACCTGAGGAGTGGGGCTTTAAGCGAAAATAGAGCCTACAACTCTCCTGAAAGGAGAAAAAAGTCTTCCGGTCCCCTGAGAATCGGTCAGGCAACTTGAGGTGGGGTTCAAGAGGTGAGGTGAGGGACACTACCATGGTAGCATCAGGCTGGTTGACCCTCTGAGCCAGGGCCTGGACCTGTAGGGAGAGACCCTGCATTTGCTGAGCCAGGGTCTCAATGGGGTCCATAGTAGTGTGAGGGACCAGGGTAGACTAGGTAAAGGGCTTGTGATTATGTAATGATGGGGGTAGGGAAACAGACACGTGAGCCCTAATCTACCCGCCACTCAGTCCCTGCCTACTTGCAACGACCTGCCCTAGGCGACTGGGTACAACTGGGCGACGGTCCCTCCTGCTCAATAAGTGCACGACAGACAAACAGACAAGGGTATACAGAAGCAAAGGGAAATGGGGCAGTTGCCCACGACAACACCTTGAACAACAAGAGTGGTGAACGAGCCGAGTAAAACCAGGAGTGTACGAGGTACCAAACGCAGAGTAGGAGAGTAGTCAGTAAGCCAGGGTCATATGAAGCAGGGTCAAATAGTACAGAAGCTGCAGCAGGGCTAGGAAACCAAACAGAAGAATCACAAGCAAGGAGGAACAGGAAAGGCAGGTATAAATAGACAGAGGGCGGGAGCTAGCTCCGTCTGGCCAGGCTGTGATAGGCTCTCCCACTCCTAAGCCTGCCATCCTGAGTGGTGGAAGATGGAGTCAGTCTCACAGACATAGAAGCAGGTGCAGACTGATTACCTATGGGCGTATACACAGAAGCTGTGCCTGGCAGATCCTTAACAGAAACTGTGTAGAAAGTTCCAGCTTTGATCCCCAGCATACAAAAAAAGCCATCATACATAGAAAGGCCACTAGGTCTCACTGTATATGTTCTGACCCAAAGAACAGAAATAAATACCTCAGAGTACTGGCAAAATCTCTCAAAAACAAATATTACAGCACCACAACCATTAAAGGGGGTTTTACACATGACGATTATCGGGCAGACGAGCGTTCATATAACGCTTGTTGCCGATAATTGCCCTGTGTAAACAGGGCAGCGATCAGCAGATGAACCAGTAAACGCTCGATCATCTGCTTGTCGTATCGTTTTAAAAAAGTAAAAGATTATCGTTGTCGGCAGCACATCCCCATGTGTAAACAGAGAGACGACCTGCCGACATGATAATAATGGACGGGGACGAGCGATCGGAGTAGCGATCACTCGTCCCCATTCTTAGCTCCGTCTGACAGGAGCAAACGAGCGCCGATCAACGATGTCTCGTTGATCAGCGCTCACTGCACCGGCCGAGTGTAAGCTGGTGTAAAAGGGCCTTAACAGTTCACAGGGAAAAAGTATTACCATACAAAGAGAAACAAATACGCTTATATTACTAGTAAGAACAAATAATTCAGCTCAAAGGTATTTGCAAGTCCATTCATCATGGAAGATAATACATTAAGGATCTTCCCAAATCCTCCAGTTTTGGTCAACAGGCAACCAGAACATTAGATACAAGTTAGGCCCCATGCACACGACCACAGTCGACTGCGCTATTGATTCCGTCAAAAAATACGGAACCCTGTCACAACAGTGACAAACGTAAAGCATTAGCTAGGTTTCCGTCACCATTGAGTTCAATGGTGAGGGAAACGGAAGCTAAGGTTTCAGTTTGCCTTTCCGTTGAGGGGTTAATCCGACATAAACTTCCGACGGAACCCCTCAGTGGATAGCAACGCTGATGTGAAAGGGCCCTTAGCTAACCATCCCTCAGTCTTATTGGTAGTTTTATGGCCTTGTGTGCTGTCTCCCTCTTTCTTTGATTGTTATCGTGATAAGTAAGGTTTGTTACTATGTTCTAGTGAATTAGTACTGCCAGACCTGGTGAATGGAGAGCATCTCGAAAGCTTTACAGATACAGGACACCTACTGCTACTCTAAACACAATTTATTTTTGCTATTATTTTAACCCCTTAGTGTCTAAGCCTGTTTTGGCCTTGTGGACACAGCCGATTTTTGTAAATCTGACATGTATTATTTTATGTGGTAATAACTCCAGAATGCTTTTGCCTATCCAAACGATTCTGGGAGTGTTTTCTCGTGACATGTTGGACTTTATGATACAGAAAAAATGTGGTCGTTAAATTCAATATTTATTTGTAAAAAACAACAAAATTTTGAGAAAATTTGCAAAAATCTGCATTTTTCTAAATTGTAATGTATCTGCTTGTAAAATAGATCATAATACCACACGAAATATTTACTAGTTAACATTTCCTATATGTGTACTTTATGTTTGCATCAGTTTTTTTAGCGTCCTTTTATTTTTCTAGGATGTTACAAGGCTTAGAACTTTAACTGCAATTTCTTGCATTTTCAAGAAAATTTCAAAAGGCTATTTTTTCAGGGATCCGTTCAGTTCTAAAGTGGCTTTGAGGGCCTTATATATTAGAAAGTCCCCATAAATCAACCCATTTTTAAAACTGCACACCTCAAAGTATTCAAAACAGCATACAGAAAGTATTTTAACCCTTCAGGCATTTCACAGGAAATAAAGCAGTAGAGGGGAAATTTACAAATTTCAATTTTTTTTTACGAAATTCATTTGTAATACCGATTTTTCTGTAACACAGAAGGTTTTACGAGAGAAACGCAACTCAATACTTATTTTCCAGATTCTGCAGTTTTTAGAAATGTCCCACATGTGGCCCTAGTGTGGTAATGGACTGAAACACCGGCCTCAGAAGCAAAGGAGCACCTAGAGGATTTTGGGGCCTCTATTTTATTAGAATATATTTTAGGCACCATGTCAGGTTTGAAGAGGTCTTGTGGTGCTAAAACAGTGGAAAGCCCCCAAAAGTGACCCCATTTTGGAAACTACACCCCTCAAGGAATTTTTCAAGAGGTATAGTTAGCATTTTTAGCCCAGAGGTTTTTTGCTAAATTTATTGGAACTGGTCTGTGAAAATGGAAATCTAATTTTTTTCTGAAAAAACATACAATGTTTTAGGTTTTACAAGGAATAAAGGAGAAAAAGCAACCAATGTCTCCCGATTACGGCAATACCCCATATGTGGTAATAAACTGCTGTCTGGACCCACGGCAGCGCTCAGAAGGGAACTAGGGACATTTGGATTTTGGAGCGCAGATTTTGCTGGAATGGTTTTCGGTGCCATGTCGTGTTTGCAAAGCCCTGGAGGGACCATAACAGTGGAAACTCCCCAAAAGTGACCCCATTTTGGAAACTGCACCTCTCAAGGAATTTTTCTAGGGCTATAGTTAGGATTTTGACCCTACATGTTTTTTGCTGAATTTATGGGAATTATGTCGTGAAATTGAAAATCTAAATTTTTTCTAATAAAATGTAGTTTTAGCTCAGATTTTTTTAATTTTTACAATAGATAAAGGAGAAAAAACACCCCAATATTTGTAAAGCAAACTCTTATGAGCACAGCAATACACCATATGTGGTAATAAACTGCTGTTTGGACACATGGCGGAAGTTAGAATGGACGGAGCGCCATTTAACTTTTGGAGCTCAAGTTTTGCTGGAATCGTTTGCGGCCCCATGTCACATTTGCAAAGCCACTGAGGGGCCAAAATAGTGTAAACCCGGCAAAAGTGAACCCATTTGGGAAACTATACCCCTCGTGGAATTTATCTAGCGGTATAGTGAGCATTTTGACCCCACAGTTTTTTTGCTGAATTATTGGAATTATGCAGTGAAAATTAAAATCTACATTTTTTCCACTAAAATGTTGAATTTTTTTAATTTTCACAAGGAATAAAGGAGAAAAAGCGCCCCAACAATTGTAAAGCAATTTCTCCCGAGTACGGCAATACCCCATATGTGGTCATAAACTGCTGCTTGGATACACCGCGGGGCTCAGAATGGCAGGAGTGCTACTTGGCATGTAGATTTTGGTTGATTGTTTTTTGGGCGCCATGTCGCATTTGCAGAGCCCCTGAGGTACCCGTACAGTAGAAACCCCTGAGAAGTGACTCTATTTTGGAAACTATACCCCTCAGGGTAATCATCTAGGGGTGTACTGAGCATTTTGATCCCACAGGTGTTTCATAGATTGTATTAGAATGAGGCAGTGAAAATGAAAAATTATTTTTTTTCCCAAAAATATGTCGTTTTGCACCCAATTTTATTTCCCACAAGGGGTAACAGGAGAAAAAAACAACACATAATTTGTTACCCAATTTTTCTCGAGTACGGCAATACCCCATGTGTGGCCCTAAACTGCTGTTTGGGCACATGGCAGAGCTCAAGATGGAAGGAGTGCCATATGGCTTTTAGAGCACAGATTTTGCTGGACTGGTGTATGGGCGCCATGTCGCATTTGCAGAGCTCCCTTAGGTACCAGAGTAAAGTGTAAAACCATGAGAAGTGACCCTATTTTGTAAACTACACCCCTCAAGGCATTTATCATTTGCCTGGACATATGACAGGGCTTAGGAGTGAAAGGCGCATGTGAGACCTATTTTGGTGATTTTCGCAGCATTAGCCCACAATGGCAGGGCTCTGGGGTCAAATAGTAAAACAAACCCCCCAAGTAGTGACCCCCATTTTGGAAACTGCACCCCTGAAAGCATTTTATTAAGGGGTGTAGTGGGCATTTTGACCACACAGGCTTTTTTTTCTATTAAAAATGAATGCTCAGTGGATGGTGCAAAGTAAAAATTGCAAATTTTCACAGGTATATGCCATTTTAGTGCACAATATGTTGTGCCCAGTTCGTGCCACTGAAGACAAATACCTCAAACTGTTAAGCAGGTTCTCCCGGGTATGGTGATGCCATACACTACCGTTCAAAAGTTTGGGGTCAGCCAGACAATTTTGTGTTTTCCATGAAAACTCACACTTATATTTATCAAATGAGTTGCAAAATGACTAGAAAATATAGTCAAAACATTGACAAGGTTAGAAATAATGATTTTTATTTGAAATAATAATTTTCTCCTTCAAACTTTGCTTTCGTCAAAGAATGCTCCATTTGCAGCAATTACAGTATTGCAGACCTTTGGCATTCTAGCTGTTAATTTGCTGAGGTAATCGGGAGAAATTTCACCCCATGCTTCCAGAAGCCCCTCCCACAAGTTGGATTGGCTTGATGGGCACTTCTTGTGTACCATATGGTCAAGCTGCTCCCACAACAGCTCTATGGGGTTGAGATCTGGTGACTGCGCTGGCCACCCCATTACAGATAGAATACCAGCTGCCTGCTTCTTCCCTAAATAGTTCTTGCATAATTTGGAGGTGTGCTTTGGGTCATTGTCCCGTTGTAGGATGAAATTGGCTCCAATCAAGCGCTGTCCACAGGGTATGGCATGGCATTGCAAAATGGAGTGATAGCCTTCCTTATTCAAAATCCCTTTTACCTTGTACAAATCTCCCACTTTACCAGCACCAAAGCAACCCCAGACCATCACATTACCTCCACCATGCTTGACAGATGGCGTCAGGCACTCTTCCAGCATCTTTTCAGTTGTTCTGCGTCTCACAAATGTTCTTCTGTGTCATCCAAACACCTCAAACTTCGATTAGTCTGTCCATAACACTTTTTTCCAATCTTCCTCTGTCCAATGTTTGTGTGCTTTTGCCCATATTAATCTTTTCCTTTTATTAGCCAGTCTCAGATATGGCTTTTTCTTTGCCACTCTCCCTGAAGGCCAGCATCCCGGAGTCACCTCTTCACTGTAGACGTTGACACTGGCGTTTTGCGGGTACTATTTAATGAAGCTGCCAGTTGAGGACCTGTGAGGCGTCTATTTCTCAAACTAGAGACTCTCATGTACTTGTCTTGTTGCTCAGTTGTGCAGCGGGGCCTCCCACTTCTCTTTCTACTCTGGTTAGAGCCTGTTTGTGCTGTCCTCTGAAGGGAGTAGTACACACCGTTGTAGGAACTCTTCAGTTTCTTGGCAATTTCTCACATGGAATAGCCTTAATTTCTAAGAACAAGAATAGACTGTCGAGTTTCACATGAAAGCTCTCTTTTTCTAGCCATTTTGAGAGTTTAATCGAACCCACAAATGTAATGCTCCAGATTCTCAACTAGCTCAAAGGAATGTCAGTTTTATAGCTCCTCTAAACAGCAAAACTGTTTACAGCGGTGCATCAGGCACTTAGTTCCACTGGTTCCTGGTGTATCCAGGTGTTCGGCGCTACTGTCTGTATGGTGGCTAACCGCTTGTTTTGGCGCTCAAAACAAACAAGCGGTTAGCCGCCATACAGACAGTAGCGCCGAACACCTGGATACACCAGGAACCAGTGGAACAAAGTGCCTGATGAAGGTCTCCTGACCGAAACGTCGCACGCACTAAGCCCCTGGCATCAAATACAATAAAACCTGAAGAATTTAAAAACTACATTTTGTGTGCCGAATACTTTTTCAAATACGATTGGGTTGGGACCCTATTCGTGCACCTGCCTTGGTCC
>NC_134689.1:109177115-109199615 GCF_050947455.1 Rhinoderma darwinii
ATCTCTAGAACAAGGTTCCTCGCAACATCTCCGCATTGTGGGGCGGCCGTTGTTTGCCGCATCAAAGCGGAGACTCAATGGAGAGGTGACCGGGAGTACGTAAATAGAGAAGCACAGCGAGCTCAGCTGTTTCCATACTCCTGGCCACCTCTCCACTGAGTCTGTGCCTGGATGCAGCGGCCTGCAGCTGCCTCAGAAGGCGAGGACAGGGTCGGGAACCCACATTCTCGAGATAGGTGTGGGTCCCAGAGCTGGCGCGCCTCTATCAGACATTTATGGCATATCCTGCAGACATAAACGTCTAAGATGCGTACACCCCTTCAATGAATACATCTAGCATTAGAGGTCAAGGTCATTTATATCCATCAGGAGCATCTCCATGGGTTCACAATTATGCCATTTATAGAGTAAAACATATATAAGGTCACCAAAATGATTAGCACTGTTGTATTGCAAAACAGGGGTCCTGGATTTGAATCTGGCCAAGGGCACCAGTTGTATAGAGTTTGTATGTTCTCCCGCTTTGATGGTCCTCTGATTTTCTCCCATACTTCAGTAACATACGGATGGGTTAATCGTCTTTCGGTGAAAATTAACAAATAGTGTTTGTGTTTTTTATATAGGAAAGTTAGATTGTGATATGAGTGATGACACTTTGTACAGTAAAGTAGATATGTTAGTGCTATATAGGCAACAGTAAATAAACAATGCCTTGACAACAAATTGCTATAAAGAAAACTTTGGTTTACTGCGATGTATGTGTAAATAAGGAATACATCTGTAAATCCAGCAGAGTTTCATTCATAATAACCAACGTAAAAAATAGGTTAGTCTTCAGATTAAAAAAAACATGATATTCAAGTTTTTTACACTAAGCTTGGAGCTCTAGAATGGTTAAATAAATTATATTTTACTCAGCATTCTTCACATATCAAAACTTGATGACAAGAGAATGATCATCAGTTAAAATGCATTTTAGGAGTAGAAGACTAAATAGGGAAGTGACCAAGTTAAAGAATGGGGAACAACACTAAAAATCGGAATTGAAAAACGTGTCGAGATGAGCATAAAGGGAGATGGGGCCAGAAGCCCTAACAAGCGAACGGCTAAGCCACCATCAGGCACTTTAACATTGCATAAGTCACTGACCACAAGCAACAATGTTATGTAACTGCACCAAACATAGATGCTTTCCCGTCAGCTTTTTTGAAAACCTCAACTAAAATAATTCAACCCTAGGGGCAGCAACATAGATGGAGATTCACACAAACTTTAGGCTGTATGTGATGTCACCAGGATTTGACCACACAGAAAATAAAGCAAAACTTTATGATGTTTCAGGTAAGTACACAAAATCTGTACAATTGTCCCTTAATTTACGGAGTAGGGGGTTGCCCGCGCAACCAGCAGGCAGTGTCAGCTGTAATATACAAGTGACATCCTGCTGCATCGACTGAAGCATCTCAGTGGTTAGACGGAGGTAGTTAGCAGTAAATTACATGTATTCCAAAAGGGTGCAATTAAAAAAGAAAACTCGTCACACAAAGAACAAGTCCTACGTGGACAGGACATTTAAAAAAAATGATGGCTCTAAAAACGTGTTGCCGAAAAAATAAAAATTGCTGCAAACACCACCGATCACATGAACAAAGTGGTAAAAGCGCCTTTGGCTTTTTCTCTATTTCTCGGCTATTCTCCATTTACTGTAAGGGGGCTTCTGCTTCTTTTACATATGATCAGTGGGGATCGCATAGGATGTGATGGTGGTGATGATACGCTACTGCCCGCCCACTAGCCACCAACGAAGAAGAGGGATAAAGGGACTGAAGCAGAAGAAAAGCTAAAACCTTTTTTTTTATTAAGATGGCATTTCAACCACTTCTGTTGTATAGGGTGAATGTGTGTTATGAATCATCTCCATAGGATTGATACTAATAAATAACTGGTCATATTTGGTATTTTTACAATACTAATAACGACTGTACAACACCAAGGGCAAGACAAGTGCATATGATCATTTGCCTATATTGGAGGTATGTATTAAAATCTGTCAAAACTCAATTAATTTATACTTCACAACTGAAGACAATAAGATAAACATTACTATTATGGTTTATTATTCTTGATAGTTTATGTTGAGCGATTATGTGAAGATGTATTCTGTGTGATATATGTGACATTTTCTGCTAGATTTACAAAAACATCCTGTATGCGGAGCGTACTGTATGAGGACACAAAAAAAAACAACAACTATTAGCAAATTACAATGGCTCATTAAAGATTGTAAGTCTTAAAATATTTTCTTTACGAATTAAGAACTGGGACATTTATTAGGCCAGTTCTACTAGGACCATTTGACATTATATGTTTTTTGGTTACTGTGCTCCTGGCACCTCTGAGTGTCTTGTGAGGTGATGTCAGAGCTGCTATATTCTGGCCACTGGAATACCCTTCAAACCCTGCTGAGATTTCAAGAGCATAACCTAGTTATAATGCGCCTCTCATTTGTTTTGGCCTGAAAATAGGGCATTGGGCCAAAAATTTATTCCTCAGCTTTCCATCTGCCCCTCTGGTGTTTATAAATGGACTGTACTGAGCAAGTCTCATACAGAAAGGTAAAGGAAAAAGAAGGTTTTGCTGAAATGCTGATGGTGCTTTCCTTTATAATCGAATCACTGAATAGCTCAGTTATGTGTACACGAAGCTTAGAAAGAGACCTACTTCAGAGTTAAAGTTTTTGAGTGCCAAAGAAAAGCAGCTAAATACAAATTACTCTATTTTTGGAATGTAAAGGCTAAAATTCTAAGTACATTGCTACACGTGAAGCCACTACAATCATACTACCAGAATTTGTTGCATTGTTAGGAAAATTGCAAACGTGCAATTGGGCTGCCAACTTGCCTAGAAACTATATATACCTACAGATATTTCCCGTGACTTTAATCAGCCATGGGTTGTGGGTTGCAGTCTGGGAAAAAATCTTTGGTTTACTGTACAATAGGAGACGAATTTCACTGTATGTACAACTTTGACAACGCACATTACTACCCTGAAGTTGTAGACGTTCGTCTATCACAAATATTTATTGGAAATGCTAGTTTACGCCCTATAAAAAGTTGATTGAAAAATTTATTCGTTGTCACCATACATCATATTATAATCTATGGGGTCACTGTGAAAAATGGCACAAAAAATTAATATGCCGTTTGTTTAATGACCCCATCGTAAGAATACAGTGGACTTATGTGTATTCAAGGCTAGAGTGGTGCCCCACCTCTCCTGGCCCTTTTCCCTTTTGAGTGATGACAGCCAATATAATACATCGGCAGCCATGAGTCCTTAGTGCATGTCCATGACAAAGATGCACATACTCTTTAAACACCTGCAAACTTTTGGGTCCTCAAAAGCTCATCTAACCACAAGATATTTGAACCATAATTTCCCAAACACAAATTAACCCAGCAGAACAACTTGATAAGCACTATAGTCACTGACCTGATCGGAGATGAATCATTAGAAGTAGATGATGTTGGCATTGGACTTGACGGGGCAGAGAACATAGGGCATGTAAGTGGTGATGTAGGACTTGGATTTAGTGAACTACAAAAAAAAAAAAAAAAAAAGCACACTTAGAAAATAAAATTAAAACAAGGAATAAACAAAATAACAGAATCACATCAAATTTACTTCACATCATCAAAATTTAACCTATTCACTGTCAAGAAAACTAGAAAATAAAGACTGGAGCTTAGAACGTAGTTTTCAAATTATACTAGGATAAAAGCCCTAGGTGCAATATTCCGAAATTCTGATTTCTGGGACTATTTGTAAAGGCACTTTACATTTTTTTTCTACCTCCCCCCGTTATTTAGATATTGGTGCCGTTATATTTGGCTCCCGATATTTAAATAATCCCCTGAACAGTTAACAGGGCGTGTACTGGTAATGCATAGTGTTATTATGGCTGTGACACTGCCCAATCAGATATGGACAGTGACACAGCAAGAGCGAAGAGAGAGTGTGCGATTGCAGTCTTTTCACCCGAACTGGCAAGGGGGCGTGTCACTGCTACGGACAGTCTAAGAGCTGGGGAGCGCTTACACTGTCCCTAGCAGAGAACCGCCCCCTTGCCAGTTCGGCAGACAATACAAGACTGATCTCTCGCAAGAGCTGAAGAGATGAGAGCAGGCTCTCCTCTCCACAGCTCTTACACTGTCCGTAGCAGAGACACGCCGCCTTGCCAGTTTGGCAGAAGACTGATCTTGAAAGCATGAGAACGAGAGCGTGTCACAGCCATAGTAACACGCCCCAGTGACTGTTCAGGGTTTTTTTTTAAATATCGGGCGCCAAATATAACGGCACCAATATCTAAATAACGGAGGGAGGTAGAAAAAAAAAATGTAAAGTGCCCCAGAGTTTGTTCATTCCTCCCCATTACATGCTGCACTCAGCTGGACATGTATGTGGAGGTGAACGTTTCTCTTTAATATATGAAATATTTGTGGTGTGTATTGGCATAAGTAAAAGGTTTTATTTAGAAGAAAATAATTGTATGGCAGTCATGAAGAACCCCAAGACATAATCTGGTGTTCCAATTAACTAGACTTTCATTACTCATTTGTGGCACAGTGAGCAATTTTAAGCAGTGATACATTTGCGGAAGCCAGAAAGGGGGAAAAAGACAAAATACAGCTTGATTTCCTTATAATGGGATTGCAAAAAAAGGAAACCTAATTTGTCATGTAATTGATCAACCCAGCCAAAACTTTTAATATGTAACCACAAAAACAGTTCCGGGATGTGGAAGAATGTCGGCCACAATCCTTGATTTACCATGCAAATAGTCTACTTTATGTTGGTAATCCAAACCTCTGTCATTTATGTAAAATACAACATCTACATTTGTCTACATTAAATTTGACCACACATGCCAGTCTTTTTAATATCCACACTATGCGGAGAGTCAGATAAAATATCTAGCTAAACCACACATTTATATGAATTATGAAGAACACAGAAAAATAAAAAGGATGTACTTGTTCTAAAGACTTTAGTAGAATGAATTAAAATCGGTATACTTTTAAAAAGCATGTATATTCCGTAGCTGTACTAAGTAGACTCATTTCAGTACCTGAATTGTTAATGCTTATGAATGACAACATCAATCTAAGCCAATACTATGTCCTCAGTTGCCCTCTAAACGGAGACAAAAGTTACGTTATATGAACCATTTAAGGGTCGAACCACAAGAGACGACCGGATTTTAATGTATTGCGCTTTCTGAAAACATTGAAAGGATATTGAAGAAAGCATCAATGCAAAACCATAATGGGATTTCTGCCAATGTAGATAGAGGGCCAATTACTCATGCTCCGTACCTAAACACAATTGGTCTATATCTGTCAAACATAAATGATCACCAAGTAACAGCAGCCCCAGTTGGTATGTTGAGCGCTAACAAATCTACTTTTACTGCAGTTCTTATGCAGAAAATGTAAATGGCCAAATTCCAATTTATACAAGCCTGCTCATTAACTGTGCAACTATTTCAAGCCCCCCTTCTAATCTCCACTTTAGTTTCTAAAGCATTACAAGAAGCAAATGATTCACTACAGACTTCACCTTCTTAGTCACTATAATCATTTTTAGGGGTAGTATTTCAATTGTAAGTTTAACAGCAAAAGGAGAAGAGATAGGTGACTCAATATTGCGGCAAATTATTTTAAATGGATTAACTTCATAATATCATATATCATTTCTAAACACATACAACTGAAGTAGTTGCACATTACACTTGTGGGAAAGCATACTGAAGCAAAAGGGTTAAAAAGTGAGCAAGTAGGTGCCATTACTGGGGCAAGATGGAAATATCAGATATACGTAGCCGTCTGCGCTATTGTTTCCGTGACAAAAAAAAACTGAGACTTTACAGAACGGAAACAAACGAAAACCAACGTCAACGGAAGCATTAGAAATCAACGGTAATGCAAACGGAAGCTATGATCTGCATTTGGCTTGACGTTCATCGGTTCCTCCAACGGAAAGGTCGAACAGGCCCTTTTACTTTAAAAGCATTGTACCCGACACGAAGTCTGTGCACCACTGTATGGCTCCATGCACATGGAGTTAACCTTTTCGCTGCCAGGGATTTCAGGACATCTTGCACCTCCGGCAGCTTTGACAGTTTTCGTATGTAGAAATAAAACCGGAATTTAAAAAAAAAAATTGTTCTAAAGTACAATAAATATTAATGTTTGAGGCTAAAAATCTCACCCAAGCAGAAAATAAGATACATCACCTTATAATAATAAAAGTTTAAAGATGTGAAAAGGTTATAAATACCACATCTGCCTGTCTATACTAAAACACCTTCATAAAATCACCAGCACAGAAGAGACGTTAAAAACGTATATATTTCCTAAAAGGAGACAGCCTGAAGATTGAAGTTGTATTAACGTGCTTATAGCCAACTTTATATAACTGTTAAATAGAATTTTTTTTATTCAATTCGAGATTTGCACCTGCTCTTCCAATCAGAGGCTTACACACAAAGTTAATGTAAAAATAATAGATCAATGTGCGCAAAGGTGGTTTACACCACACACGCCTACATCAACAAGAGCTTGAGCTCTTAAAAACGCTGAAACAGCCCATGCAACATTTTGCCTTCTCCACAAATGTGACAAAAAAATAAATAAACATAGTACACACCCCAAACAGCTACTGTGCTACCAAAATTAAATGTAATAAAAAAATATATATGCACACAGCATGTGGTGTATAAACATACAAAATTAAAACCTAATCTAATGCTTTAACAAACACCATTTTTTTTGTGTGGAAATAGTTGGAAACCATTGTTTATGGGGACAGTCAGTGAGTGAAAGCGTAATTTCTGTCGGACAGATCTGTTCCATTGGTCAGAATTTTATTAAACATTTTTCTGTAGAGATAATGGTTATAAGCTATGGTGGTAGCGTGTACCGGGTATCGTTACAGTAACGGTCAGAGGATTTTACGCTAAACAATAATGTTTATATAGCGCCAACATATTCCGCAGCACTTTACAATTCAGAGAGAACATGTACAGACAATATCAGACAATACATAGTGACAAAACTTATTTACAATTCAAACAAGGAGGAGTGAGGACCCTGCTCGCAAGAGTTTATAATCTATGAGGAAAAAGGGGTGATACAAAATGTAAAAAGTGCTTGCTTAGTATAATGGTCCAGCCATCATAGGGTAGTATACATAAAGCTCCATGAACCAGTCACATCCCATTATCTGTGTATGACCGACATGAAGAGCATTAGGGTGCAAGGAGCGTGGGGGATACTGCTGAATGAGGGGTCAGGTTCTGATTATGTACTCTTCCTGGGATTTCCTCTCAAAGTCTTGTTCATTGCATCTGTGTTTATTCGTCGTTGTCTAGGGATCCAGCCACCACTGCTTTCCTTCAGCCGGTTGCCGCGCCTGCGAAATGATATCCTCTCCGCCCTTAGGAGAGGATGTCAGTGTTCTCGTGAACGCGCTTTAGATATCGGACTGACCGCCTCTCGGGGGGGGGGGGGAGGGGGGATCAGCGGTCGGCTCCAGCATTCTAGGTAGGTATTCACACAGGGGGAAAGGGTTGTGGCTTTCTGTGAGGGGGTTACCGCGAAGGGTGGTGAGGGTTTGCAGGGAGGAGGGACGGGGTGCCGTGAAATACAAAGTGGCACTGTAGAACTATATAAAAGGGAATAGGGGGGGGGGGTGTGATCTCTACCACGCTTACCATGCCTGGTTGAGACGATCGTTCTCCAGATGCTGCTAGAACTAGATTGTCTAGCAACGTCGGGAGCGCGCACCCCCAGAGCAGAGCGGCTTGATTGACATCGAGCTGCTCACGCCCCCTTTTAAAAAAAGAACCAGCACTAGCTGCGTTATCTAGTTGGAAAAAAAGGTAGTTAGGGAAGGATTTTTTATATTTATTATTTACAATACTAGATTTAGAATTTTAATTAAGTTTCGGATGCATTTAAAAAAAAATATGACTCAACTTGGGAATAACCCTTTAAGCGGAAAAATGCAAGACAGCAAGCAAATATCCTAATATTGAAAGGGTTGAGTAGCTATGAATGCATCTATAAATACAAAATCAGAGAAAGAACCAAAACTCATTTGTGACTTCTCTTTTACACTGACTTTCGTTACTACAAATCACACAAAAATAGCAAACAAGGATGTGGTTAAATTACATAACAAAGTCTCTCTGCATCCCTGAAAGTCACGCCACAAAATACTGTAATACTTTAATTTTATTACAATAATAAAAATAAATATATTTTGCAATGACTGAGAATTATATTCTTTAATTAACTTCTCCTGCTTTTTACGTGAATATCTTAATCAAAATGGGCATTAATATTAATTAGGGCTTCTGCTCCTGTCCAGCCCTCTACGAATAAGTAAAATACATAATTTATCAGCTTCCGCTACAAACTAAACTTGCCTGTCATATGGCCTCAGATTTAATTTTGAGCAGCAACCTATGTAATTGGTGAAAGTCTCCTACAAGCGCCACTTCTTGACTTACTGGACTTTAAAGTATATACATTTCTAGGAATGATAGACATTTTCATTACGAATACCTTTTTTTTTTTGCCATGTGATAGTCATGCAGCCTTATACCATCACATTACTACCTGTGAGTGAATGCAAGGTAAGAAATAATTTAACTGAAGAGAAAATAATATAAACCAATGCTGATTGTAACTCAAAAACATAGTGGAGGGTTAAAGCTGGAAAAACTACAATGAGCGATAAAAGGAGTTACAACCTCTTATGAAATAATACATTGTACAATATGGACAGATTTTTTAGTTCTCTGAATTTAACCAATGGCACAAACGGTGGATGTTTTCATCAGGGTGTCGGTAGTATGTATATTTATAAGTACAATTTCTCCTCTAGTCTATAGTAGAGATATATATAAATATACTATAGCACATCAATAAAGTAAATATTATATAAAGGACAGAAGCAGAACTTCAAAAGTAATACATATACATGTCCATAGCTTACACTGCATCAAAACCCTTTGATGAAGCGGATATGAGACGTAGTGACCCTATTTATTCCCTCCCCCCCATTTTTGCACCATGTTCCTGCTGTTTTATTATATACTGCTTAGTACGGCTTCAGCTTGTCGGATGGGATGTTCAGTTGACCTAATAGCTTGCACTTGGCACTTTATTATTAGACTACCTGCCTTTTTGGCACTTTATGGCATTTAATTATTTTGGCCCCGATTTATGATGCGTAACATACCCTGAGTGATGCCATAACTGTTTAGCATAGGTACCTTTTTACATAGTCCCTACTACTGTGGTATTCCCATTTATTTTTAATATTAAGTGTATTTTAATGATTTTACCCTAAGAAAAATGAATTTCGATGATATATACCTGGGCCATATATATCTTTCTTTGTAGCTTGTCTTTATTTTACAGAAGTACCGTAACACTTTTTGGTGTTTTTTAATTTGATGACTAAACAGTTTTATTCATATAGGGTTTAGAACCTCTGTAAATGTTGCACTATAATGCTTTTCTTGTGCTGAAAAGGTGCAAGAAAAAGGCATCCATTACAAATTAAGAAGATTCTATAATTCTAGTGTTGTAAATTGACATATTTTGAGTTTAATTTTCCATACAAGCATTCATTGTAATTTGTTTTTCACTAAGGGTGGGGTACATTTTAAAATTGCATACTTTATGAAACCCATAACTGCCATAGCCAAAAGAGTATTAAAAACAGTAGCAATTCATGTACAAGGAGACTATTACCAGTACTGCGGTTACTAACAAAGAAAGCTTAGTTTGCAGGAATCTATGATCAGCAAACTGTATTTGTTCTAAGGAATAGGCCAGCCACCTAGCAACATTTATTGGGTGCCGGCGCCCGCCTCGCGAAATTGCTGTTGGAACGAAAAGTGTCTGCTCTGCTACCCGACATAGAAAGAAAGCCCTGCTCCATTGCCACCGGAAAAATTCTGAGGTAATCTCATGCACGCACACGGGAGTACCACACTGCTACGAGGTAGCATAGCGGACACTTTTCGTTCCCCCGGAAACTTCGGGAGGCGGCTGCCGGCACACAATATCTGATGCTAGGTGGCTGCCTACCGAAGAACAAATCCTTAAAAAGTTTGTAGCACGCAAATTGGGAATTTTAAGAAATTTTAAAGAGGCTCTGTCACCAGATTATAAGGGCCCTATCTCCTACATAATCTGTTCGGCGCTGTAATGTAGATAACCGTGGTTTTTATTTTCACTTTCACTGCACACAGCGTGATCTCGTGAGATCACGCTGTGCTGTCATTCACAGCAAGATCACGCTGTGCTGTGTGAGTAGTCCCACATCAACTTTACCGAAGTGTCGGGAGTGTGAATAGACATCGCATCTCGGCTGGAGGCAATGTCTCTTCACTCTCAAGATACTTCGGAAAAGTTAATGTGCGAGTAAGTGACAGCACAGCGTGATCACTCTGTGCTGTCATTCACAGCAAGATCACGCTGTGTGTGCAGTGAAAGAAGCTGTGCTGGAACGATGAGAAGTGTATGACGCTGATTGGTCACTGTTTGGTCAGCGTCATACACTTCTCTTCACAACGCCCAGTTGGTAAAAAACGCCCAGTTGTCTATTAAGAAACTAATTAGCAAAAATTTAAAATTGTTCATCATTTGCTAAAAAACGATAGTTTTTAAAAATAAAGACACTTATCTACATTACAGCGCCGATCATATTATGTAGGAGATAGGGTGCTTATAATCTGGTGACAGAGCCTCTTTAAGAGTGTTTTGAATGCAACCATTTATGCGGAGTATTTGACCTGAGTAATCAAATGCGGCACAAGTGACTCAACTCCTACTGCATTGACTTAAAAAACACTTCACAGAGAAACATAGTTCTTGTTTTACAAAACAGTTATTCCTTTGGTTTCCTTACGTGCAAACTAATTGTTTGCTGATGTCACAAAATTACCAGAGGGGGTAAAGCGCTCCCCACTGAACGCATAGAACATTAATCTATATTTAATTTAAAATAAAGTAAATAAATAATAATATATATACATACACACACACATATATATATATATTTATATTTAAATATGAAATATTTGTTGGTGAAAAAAAAAATACATATTACTTTTGTAAAGACATGGTGTGGCTATAACTACACATTTATGAGGATTTTTCTCATCTGAATTCATGAATTGTATTCTCTAGTCCATAACTACGTATGTGTCATAACCAGGAACAATGTAAATAATAGGATGGGAAAGCAAGGTAGACTTGATATTCATCTTGTATATTGAAAATAAAGTGAACAGACTACTTGTAATTTTTGATAGGTCTTAATGTACACAGAGTAAGTTCTTAATACTATAGTTTTTTGCCTTAATTCTCTGGTGACATGATTCGGTTTGAGAGCAGGTAGTCATCTCTGGCACAGTTACTAAACCTGCAAATAAAACAGCTGTAAAGTGTTGACATTCTACATCGAATGAGAATAGGGTAGCTAAAAAGCAAAATAGAACAGCGAGATAAAAAAAAGTTTAGGAAAATTGCACACCTCTGTAACTGTAGGGGTTTTATGTATTGTATGCTGTAAAAAACGATGCCATGGCGAGTACAGGAACTTTCTTATAAAACTTCTGATAAGAGGTTTCTGATTTTGCCAAGAATAGACACTATAAATTTCAAAAAACAAACATATACACAAACTAGCCTTCAATGAAAAATATTTAAAAAGGCCCACCAACTACTGTACAACTTATAATACTGGTGTTTTCTCATGTTGCTTTGGCCCCTCTCAAAGCCATGATATCAATATATAAGAAATACTTGGTTTGTTTTGTATTGTATTCTTAATGCCTATAAAAGGGCCCACTATAACATTGTGTGGCACAGAAGGGGCAACTATAACATTTGGGGCCCACAAAGGGTGGAAGTGTTACTTTGTGAAGGGCACAAAGTAGGTTTCATTACTGTGTGAGGCACAAAGGGATGCAACTATCACTTTTTGGTAGGAACAAAGGGGTACTTATTACGGTGTGGGGCACTATTGCTTTGTAAGGTTCAAAAGATGGCAGTAATACTGCGTGGGAGGTTCTGAGAGCGGCATTTGGGGTAGCAGAAGGATGGACAAATTGTGTGCAGAGACGAGTCGTTTTTTGGTGGGCGCAAAACATGTCTTGGAGCATGTGCCCCTGATTTTTTAAGACTCTAGCAATGGCACTAGGCAGAAGTCAATTTTGCTCATCTTAGGGAAACAATTCCTACTATACTCCAAATATGGCAAAAAGAATAAATTCCTTCATCAACGACCCCTCTCTAGAAATCTAGTGCTGACAACTTCCAATATTACTACTTTCAATAAAGGAATCCAGGCCCCGTTAAAACTCTGTCATAGGACGTTGTCATGATTAACTCAGTGAAAGAGTGTTCCATAGTCTTAGTGCTCTACAGTAAAGAACTCCCTTTTATATTGGTTACGGTCTTTCCGCTAGACAAAGTGGATGCCCCTATGTCATAAAGTCCTGAGTATAAATAGAGGACGTGACCTCATCAGGGATCTCTATAGTGCATGCCTGTCAGAACAGACCGATAAGGGTATGTGCTCACACTTGGCTAAAAAAGTCTGAAAATACAGAGCTGTTTTCAAGGGAAAACAGCTCCTGATTTTCAGACGTTTTTTTAAGCAACTCACGTTTTTCACGGCCGTTTTTGGAGCTGTTTTTCTTAAGAGTCAATGAAAAACAACTCCAAAAACGGCTCAAGAAGTGACACGCACTATTCTGCGGACGTCTTTTTACGCGCCATTTTTCGAAAATGAGGTGGAAAAAACGCCCTGTCTGAACAGAACGCCGTATTTCCCATTGAAATCGGTGGGCAGATGCTTAGAAGCGTTCTGCTTCCGAATTTACAGCCATTTTTCGGGACGTTTAACAGGTCATGTGCACGTACCCCAACTGTTAGTACATTTTAAAAATATCCTACATTATCTCAAATGTTGCTATGTGAGGGATTACACTTTAGGCCAGGATCTCACACACAGTTTTGATGCAGTTTTTTGCCTCAGTTTGTTTGGCCAAACACAGGAGTGGACACAAAAGAAAGGGGATGCATCAGTATTTTCTTTATACCTTTCCTGCCTTTTGGATCCACTTCTAGCTGTGTTCAAAAAACGGAGACAAAAACTGCATCAAAACTGCGTGTGTGATCCTGGCCATAAACAGATGAGAATGGTCACTGGCTGGTATCTTTGAGTTGAGAGAAAGGGCCATTTTACCACACTGGTGGGCGAAGTGCAAAAATGTTATGAATGCCCCCCCCCCCCCTCCACCTGAATATTTTCATATCCTCCAGCATGCAGAACAAGCCGCATGAGATTGTTATATGCCTTATACAACATCCCGGCAGCGCTTAATAGGTATACAAAGATGGCAGACCTGAATGCCTTCATTAGGCCCACAGGCTGCCATAACGACCATCGGCACCCACATTCGCATTAGGGGGGGTGATGGCTTGTCAGATGGGGCCACCCCCCCATGCCACTCATTACACTAAAGTGTCGTCAGTAAGATACAGCCGACACACTCGTTCTATGGAGCAGGCTCAGCCCGTAAGCCCACTCCGTACTCCACCGTATAGTATATACGGCGGTTGTCGGGATTGGGTTAAATACTGAAAGGCAAAATACCAACAATAATACAGAATGTCGGAAACACTTCCCATTAACTCCTTTCCCGAACGCCCAGTGCCTTTTGAGGACTGAAGGTGCAGGTCCTGACTCTACGATGACGTCTTTTGGCATCGCTGTAGAAAAGGCTTATTCTCTAAGCAGGAGCTCTTACTGACAGCTCCTGTACTTAAAGAAGCCTAGTGAAGTCAACTGGGATTGGAGGAAACTCCGACCCCAGTTGTTTAACAATTTGATCGACACGGTCCGTGACACGATCAAAGGGGCATTATCCTCTTCGATCGCATCACAGGAAACTCTGTGACACGATCAGAAACTGGATGAACCCTCTGCAGTCAGTCCTGGGGACATGGAAAGGACCGAAAAGCTTTCTGTTCTATAAGCTTGCTGTTACATACATAAATAAAAAAAATTAAGTTAACTTAAAAAAGTAACAACAAATAAAAAGCATAATAAAGAAATGTCTTTCGTTTTTTTTTTTTAAAGGTCATATATTATTTCCCATATATTATATAAAAACCTACACATCTTCCGTAATAAACCATAAAACTCAATTTAACCGGTTATTTAGCATGAAAGTGAGCGGTATAGGAAAAAAAAGCCGCCAAAAATCACTTTATGCTATATTCACGTTGCAAAAATAAATTACACTGTAAATTATTTGTACCCCCAAACCGCATAGGAAAAAAAATACAATTTCTCCCACATAAGCCAAGGCCTCATACAGCCACGTCAATGATCAAATTAATATTTATGGCTGCTGAAAGGCGGCGAGACAAAAACGAAAACATTTATCTGGTCATTAGGGTCTTTTCAGGCCTGGTCATTAAGGGGTTAATAATACACTACCAATAACTAATTTGATCTGTTCCATTGTGATTAAAGAGAATACAACTCAACCCATTCTTGACTAAAAAGCTATATTAATTAAGATAAGAGAAAATAATCATGATAGAAAAGGCAGCGTGCAGTTTTAAATGAATAGAACACTTAAAAACGATAAACATTTCCGTTTAAATAGTCATTAGGAGATAATGCTTCCAGCACGCAAACACACAACAGATATCTAGAAGTGCTCACTGGAGACTGCCATCAATCTGCTTTACAAAGTGCCATTAGACGGAAAACAATGTAATGGTCACTGAAGAAAACAGGGCAGCAAAATGTAACTACGTATATAAAGAACAAACTTTACAGCAACTGTACAATCAATCATCACACACCAAAAATTCACAGTACAGGATTAGTGTACAACAATTACCAACAGTGGTACACAACTTTCAGAAAGCAGAGAATTATTTCATCCACCAAAATAGCAAGTTTGTTTCTGGGGGGGTAACTACACAAGCCAAAAACAGACATCAAGATGTTAAATGCGGTCTTCGCATTGTGTTCCGAGGGATAGTTGCCTCTTGTGTAACAAAATGGTAAAGACCACCAGTCAGATTTATCATATGTACAATCAATCAGTTCCACCACTTAAAAACGGAAAGCGGTTTATAGTCCTTATAAAGAAGGTCAGACCATTTGGTTGTGAGCTGTGATGCTAAAGCAATGTCAACCTACTTAAAAAAACAAAAAGAAAACTTTGATGTGCGGTTAGTTGAGCATAAGGGTTCTCCAGTAAAAATATTTAACAAACCATAATCATAAAGATGATAATGATGATGTGTGCAGTGATCTCACAACACAAGCCTGTGGCATAACAGAGCCTTCAGTAAAGGCCCCTTTACACCGGCCGATAAGCGGCCAGTGCAGCGAGCGCCGATCAACGAGACATTGTTGATCGGCGCTCGTTTGCTCCTGTCACGCGTAGCTATGTATAGGGACAAGCAGTCGTTACCTCGATCGCTCGTCCCCATACATCATCATGTCGGCAGCGCGTCTCCCTGTTTACACAGGGAGATGTGCTGCTGACAACGATAATATTTCACTTTTTTAAACGACCAGCAGATGATCGAGCGTTTATCGACAACGAGCGTTCTATTAACGCTCGTCTGCCCGATAATAGTCTAGTGTAAAACCCACTTTACACAGCAGTCCCTCAAATATTGCCCATAATTGTGGACTATGGGACACTATTGAAGTGGCTAGAACAAACTAAGTTTGTTTTTTTACTTCAGAGAATTATAGCGAGCAATGCGTCAAGGACAAAGCGTACCTAACTTTTCAGGTGACTTTTCAGAATAAGCTGTCATATGTGCGTACATGAGGAATAACACTATTTCTGGCCACTACGACTTGTATGTGGCATTATTTAGCAGTTTTCCCCTCTGCAGGCTTTATCTCTACTTCACAGTTGACTCAAAGCTAGTGGGTGGAAGAGCATAACTGCTATCAAGTCTTCTATACACTGTACACAGAGAAAAGGAGAATCGTACTCTCCGATGTCTATATATCACATATATAAAGGCTCTAAAAGCATTGGGAAGATTGTACAGCAGTAATAAGCAGTGTAGCTGATAATCTATCACTGGGGTGAGATTGACATCTAACAGCAGCATCTGTGTGCTTCTCTCTGCTCCTACTTCTTCCATCTGCTCACCCTTCCCCCTCCATAGACTTAAAGGGAATGTGTTGCCAGCAAAACATGTATTTTTTTTTTTAGTTAAACATTTAGTGTGTAGGTGATTAAACATTGTTCACATTTTTTTTATTTTTTTCACGAGTCAGGAAATATTATAAATTAGATTCTAATTTATAATATTTCCCAGTGCTGGTCACTAGATGGAGCTATTCCCAAAATTGCAGCATTGCATGTGGTAAAGCAACCACATTGCTTTCTGCTGCAAAATTTGGAAAAAAGCACTCGCTCTAGTGAGCTCTGAGAATCCCCCCCTCCTTTATCCTGGCTAGTGCCGGGATAAACGAGGGGATTGAATGGTCTAACCTCCTACACTGTGTGTCGCCATTTTTGAGCTAACACACAGTGTAGTAGGTTTACATACAGTAGTAAACACACACAAACACGAACATACATAGAAATCTCTTACCTGCTCCTGCCGCCGCGGCTCCCTCCGGCCCGTCCGCTCCGTCTGCTGCCGCTGGTCCAAGTGCACAAGTCCGGAAGCCGCGACCGGAAGTAGTAATCTTACTGTCCGGCCGCGACTTCCGGTCCACAGGAAAATGGCGCCGGACGGCACGCATTTCAAATTGGACTGTGTGGGAGCGGCGCATGCGCCGTTCCCACACAGATGGCGTACACAGAAGTGGATGGGACGGGACCCGTTCGCAGTCCCTATGGGACTGTGGCTGCCGTATTCCATGTCTGTATGTGTCGTTAATCGACACATACAGAAATGGAAAAAAAAATGGCAGCCCCCATAGGGAAGAAAAAGTGTAAAAATAAGAAAAAGTAACACACAAACACACAAATTAATCCAAACGTTTTTAATAAAGCACTAACATCTTTAACATATTAAAAAAAAAATTGTGATGACACTGTTCCTTTAAATGCAGTGTGTGTTGCCGAGTCGCACTCTCTCTGCTCCCTCCTCTTGTACTCCCCTCTCCATAGAATTGTATGGGCAGGCAGTGAAGAGACATCCGGGGGGGGGGGGGGAACGGGGCCTTCTGCAGTCCATTTTCTCTGTTCTGCAGGTTTGGTCAATGCTTGATAACAGGGAGTGGACAGACTATTACAGGAAGGTAGACATCTAGTGACCGTAACCTCACACAGAATTTTCATGGATAAACAATTACATTTTAACGGTAAGCAAATTACAAAGTTGTTCTATATCAGTTATACTATTAGATCAGCATAAGCGGTTTGAAAAGTTTGTGTCCATTTAATACTAGCTGACAAGGTTTGTTTGTTTTTTCAGATAAGAAGCATAATGTGCATAGTATCACTGGCACCAGGCAATTACTGGTAGACTGTTGGGGCAGTGGGTGCAAGCAGAATGTTTGGAATAAGAACTTTATCTGGTCACTTGTGTAAAAGATAAATAAAAGGGCCTAGGTGAGAAATTTTCCTCTACTGAATAAAACATTTTAGGAAATTCGTCCCGACTACACGCTATAGCAGGGGTCTCAAGCACGCGGCCCCTGGGGCTGTCATCTGCGGCCCGCGGGACACAGAGCCGCTAGTATCGGCTCTGCTCCGAGACTCTGGAATTCCCTGACATCGCTGTCCACATATGAACAGCGATGTCTGGGGCTTCCCCAGAGCCGGAGTCCCGAGCAGAGCGCTGGTGTCGGCTCTGCTCCGGGACGCTGTGGAATTCCCTGACATCGCTGCCCATATATGGACAGTGTGTCAGGGTCTTCCCCAGAGCGGAGTCCCGGGCAGAGCGCTATTATCGGCTCTGCTCCGGGACTCTGGGGAAGCCTCTGACATCGCTGTCCATACATCGACAATGATGTCAGGGGCTTCCCCCGAGCAGGAGTCCCAGTGATGTCAGGAGCACAGCTGGAGTCCCAGGAAGAGCCTACTAGCGCTCTGCCTGGGACTCCAGCTCTGGGCAAGCCCCTGACATCACTGGGGCAGCCTCTACAGAGGGCACTGGGGCAGCCTCTACAGAGGGCACTGGGGCAGCCTCTACAGAAAGCACTGGGGCAGCCTCTACAGAGGGCACTGGGGCAGCCTCTACAGGGGGCACTTTGGCAGCCTCTACAGGGGGCACTGTGGCAGCCTCTACAGGGGGCACTGTGGCAGCCTCTACAGGGGGCACTGTGGCAGCCTCTACAGGGGGCACTGTGGCGTTATCTACAAGTGGTTGTGTGACAGTATCTGAAGAGGACACTGGCATTATCTAGGGGTGTGTTGCCTTATCTACAGAGGGCACTGTGGCCTTATCGACAGAGGGCACTGTGGCCTTATCGACAGAGGGCACTGTGGCCTTATCGACAGAGGGCACTGTGGCCTTATCGACAGAGGGCACTGTGGCCTTATCGACAGAGGGCACTGTGGCCTTATCGACAGAGGGCACTGTGGCCTTATCGACAGAGGGCACTGTGGCCTTATCGACAGAGGGCACTGTGGACTTATCTAGGGGTGTGTTGCATTATCCACAGAGGGCACTGCGGCAGCATCCACAGAGGGCACTGCGGCAGCATCCACAGAGGGCACTGCGGCAGCATCCACAGAGGGCACTGCGGCAGCATCCACAGAGGGCACTGCGGCAGCATCCACAGAGGGCACTGCGGCACTATCTAAAAAGGGGCTGCCCAATCTTGACATGTGTGCTAACTGAGCCGCCGGACTGCATTTAGCGACACTTAAACTGGAAAGCTGGATTGTTGAAATAAGCACGTGGAGAAATATCTCAAATTTTAAACCTAGCGCTATTATAGTAATGTAGTGTTATAGTCGTTCAAATAACTAATTGATTAAAAATAATTTTGTATTGTATCAAATTTGAAAGTAATGCGGCCCGTCAACTTCCCATTTTTTCTATATGCGGCCCACTTACCCGGCCGAGTTTGAGACCCCTGCGCTATAGTTAGAAAACTCTATTAATTCACCACGGCACCATGATGTCAACAAAAAAACCCAATATTGCTAAATAGAAATTTAAAAAAAAATAATGGCGCTGAAGGAAGTCACTTTCATTATCATGTTTGTAATGTGTTTTAAAACTCCCTGCAACAAAAAAATACTAAAATGGTTAACCGCGTGATTACTACATTTACATATATTGAAGTCTGTAGTGGACACCTCATAGACTGATTCAATAAATCAAAGTTTGACAGTGTAACTTAAATACTGGATTATGATCCAGAAAAAAAAAAATTGCAATAGAAATTTTCCTTGCTTTCCTTTGGAAATCTATAGATCTGTCTCCATTTAACATAACAAATTATATAACGATACTGTTATTCCAGACATACTTTTCATTTCTGTTATATACATTAAAAATTGTTTAGACAGAAGAAATCTGAGCCTGCTCTGTAGATGATGGAGCTCATGGAGGGGATGGGCGTCTGAGCACCATGTTCATCAGGTAGGCGAGAATAACTTCATGTGCAAAATAGCAATGTAATAAAGTAAGTACTTTAGACCAGGAACACACACACAGTTTTAATGCAGTTTTAGGTGCAGTTTTAAGAGCCAAACACAGAAATGGAAACATAAGAAAGGAGAAGCATTTACTTGATACTTTTTCCTTACTTTTGGATCCACTCCTGCTTCAACAACCAAAAAAAAAAAACTGCATTAAAAACGGAATGTGTGAAACTAGCCTAAAGCCAGGCTCATACACACAAAGTTTTGATGGTTTTTTTTTTAGCCAAACCCAAAAGTGTATAAAAAAAAGGAAAGTTATAAAGAAAAGACTGAAATGTCTCTTTTCTTTTATGTCCACTTCTGTGTTTGGCTCAAAGAAACGGAGCCAAAAATGGCATCAAAACGTTGTGTGATAATGGCTTTAGGGTGGTTTATCACACAGCACTTTTGGAAATGCATCACAGTTTTTCATGCAATTTCTTGAGCTAAAACCAGAAGTGGAATCAAAAGGAATTGGAAAAATAAAGGAATGATTTAGGTTTCCTTCCTCCTGGATCGACTTCTGACTTTGGCTCAAAAACCCCAAAATCAGGGTTTTAAAAAAAAAACTAAAAAAAAAAAAAAATACCATGCTCTTTGTGAAACCACCCTTTTACTTCTTATGCAGACCTTTACTTGGATTTTGTATGGCTGCTGTTGGCATATGCCTCACGTGGTCTAGAACTTACTATATGCAAGTTCTGCAATAACCATTCAATGGCCAAAGTAATGTGTCAAAGACTTAAAAAGAACCTTTCATCTGCCCATATATGTGCAGCTGAGGGCAGTATGTAATGGGCAGGGCTGCACAAACCCTAGGGGACTTTACATTACTTTTTTCTACCATTCTCC
Organism: Rhinoderma darwinii; assembly: GCF_050947455.1. Lineage (NCBI taxonomy): Eukaryota > Metazoa > Chordata > Amphibia > Anura > Rhinodermatidae > Rhinoderma > Rhinoderma darwinii. The sequence continues at coordinate 109,197,703 of NC_134689.1, forward strand.
GTTATTTAGATATCGGTGCCGTTATATTTGGCGCCCGATATTTAAATAACCCCCTGAACGGTCAATCGGGCGTGTAATGGCAAGGGGGCGTGTTACTAGGGCTGTGACACTGTCCAATCAGCTACCGACAGTGTTACCCCATAGATTCGCACACGCTTTCCTCGCTCTTGCTGTATTGTCAAGAGGAAGATGAGACACCAGACCCAACAATGCAGGCGAGCTGAAGGCCCTAACAAAGCGACCTGGGCTTCCATAACACCTCAGCAGTGCCACAGGCTGATCGCCTCCATGCCATGCTGCTTTTATGCAGTAAGTCATGCAAAAGGAGCCCCGAACAAGTATTGAGTGCATATACTGTACATACTTTTCAGTAGGCCAACATTTCGGAATTAAAATTCATTTTTGAAATTGGGCGTATATAATATTCTAATTTTCTGAGAGACTAAATTTTGGGTTTTCATTAACGGTTAGCCATGATCATCAACATTAAAAGAAAAAATTGCTGGAAATAGATCACTCTGTGTGTAATGAATCTATATAATATATGAGTATCACTTTTTGAATTGAATTACCGAAATAAATTACGTTTTTGATGATATTCTAATTCATTGAGAAGGACTAGTGTATATTATCCTAAATTGGTGAACTTTACTTCCTGGTCTCATTTGCCTCATTTCGTGTATGGACTTCAGTGGCACCCCCAGATTACATGGGAATCCTGGCCATTTAGCATTTTTAAAAAGATTTAGAGGTTTATCAATGGCGTGCGCCATTTTTTGGCACAAAATACCGATATAAAATACACCATCCGTGAGCAGGCATAACAAAAAAAAAGTAGTGAGTCTAACATATCAAGCAAGATGTGCGAAATTCATCATGCATCACGTGATTGATAGTTCATCTTATTTCCTCTTATGCCACAGTCCTGGTTTGACAGATCACTTCTTACAGCCATCAGCCTTAATTTTACAGATAGGAGTGCATGCTGCATCAATTCGCGGGCATGTGGACCCACTAGGCCGCACCACCGCAGCGGAGTAACAGCTGGTCAAACAGTCCTATTACAAGAGTACCTTTGATAGTCCAGACAGTAGTGGAGGCTTAGGCAAAGATAAACTTGAGGGCAAAGGATGCCACACGTGGCGGATGATATCAGGCGTGGCAGGTGACACCAGACATGGTGTGAGACAGCAGACGTCACAGATGGCACAACACAACTCCAACACTCTAAGGCTCAGGATCAAACACAGCAGGGGATACAGATAGCAGGGCACGGGAACAACGGGAACAGGATAACACTAAGGAACCATTTGCTAAGACTAACATGGGTATACACAATGCTCAGGCAAGGAGTAAAGGGGCAGAGCCCTTTATATAGTCCAGGGTGATGAGGGGCTAATTGGTGATTCTTTACATGTGCGCACTCACCCTACGGGACACAGCAGAGCGGATCGGAAGTGAGTGCTCCTAGGAGGGAGATGCCGGCCAGGCAAGCACAAGTATATGGCCGTGGCCGTCGAGGGGTAAGTCAGAACGACGGTCTGCGGCCGTGGGCGTTACACATGCTAACGGACATTCATTAAACTAAATATTTTCCCCAGATGAAGGAAAGTCTAGCTATGCCTCTATATACACACTTCTATTGACTAAATCAATATGCCCTGGCACTGCTGTAAATGCGGAAATGCAAATATGTGAACAAAATAAGGTCCATAACACTTATAAATAACATTTTGGTGGGTAGATTTAGGAGATTTGAACAAAATGTATGTTACCTATTCTCGGTGTATGCATATTGAAATTCACAGGTCCGTATGCATACGATTTTACATGATTTAATTTCTATCCATGAACAATAGAGCTAGGCAGCATCTAATAGGGTGGTCATACACAATACGGCCGAGACGCAGTAG